>NC_047023.1:18089410-18167042 GCF_902652985.1 Pecten maximus | reverse complement strand
AGAACCAGGGCCTCAGTCTATCAGTCTAGATTCTCTCTCCATTCTAAATCTGGTAGTACCGATAGTAAAATTTACATTAATGAGGCGTTAACTTCTCAGAGAGCACTGCTATTTAGAGATGCCAGAGCTATTGTCAAGAGTGGTAAAGCCCTTAAAGCCAAAACAGCTGATGGATCCATCATTATCATTGATAATGTCAACAAAAGACATAAAATTACAACATCCGACCAGCTCCGTAATCTCTATCCTGACAACACTCGTGTCTCATACGGTGATGCTCTTGGCTTTAATCCGGCCCCTCTGAGTCAAGCTTCCCCCGCACCTGAAGCCCCACATCCGGTCAGTGCCAGCACCCCCAAGGCATCGCGGCCAGTGCTGAACTCATCGACCGACTTCTGATGCACT
This sequence comes from Pecten maximus, assembly GCF_902652985.1. Taxonomy (NCBI): domain Eukaryota; kingdom Metazoa; phylum Mollusca; class Bivalvia; order Pectinida; family Pectinidae; genus Pecten; species Pecten maximus. The sequence continues at coordinate 18,166,637 of NC_047023.1, read as the reverse complement.
CCGTGGTCTATCTCTATCTAAGTGTTTATTTAAAGATTATTCTACACTGCTACTCATTGTTCAAACTCTGGTTTTTTAGGAGTCAATATAGAACAGTTCTAAATGTTTACAGGTAAAATTTTGATATGACCTTTATATCTTTAATTAATATATGTAAATTCATTTTGACAATTAATTAAAGGAGTCAATTACTGTTCTAAATTGACACAGATCAGACACTGATTGTCATATGTCATTATATCTATATTTCGTATGTAATCTCATGAGATATGTGGCTAGTGACATAGATACATTGTACATAAGTATCTCTGTTGTGCCTCAATTGAGATCAATATATCCAGAGCATAATTTTTGTTTTTGTTGGGGGTTTTTTTCTTTGTTTTTTTTTTTTTTTAATATATTATTTTTGGTTTTACTTATATGCTCTCTTATGGTTTGTTTTGTAAATGCGACTTGCTATTACATAGTCAAATCATAGTTAATACCAAATATTGATATAATCATGATCTACATGTAGTATCTAATTTCCTCGCTTTTTATCATGTACCGATAAAGTGCTCTGAGTTGACTATTACGCTTTATACATACATGTATGTAGAAATATGATCTGTCCATATCTATTAATGATTAATAAGCTTAACCTATCATCGAATATAAAATATATCCAATTCTATTAAAATCTCTACTAAACTTTTATAGTGAATTTAATAGCATGATTCCAAATAATTATTAGTCCATTGATTGAAGAAATCTGATTTTCTGTTCCTATTTGAACTTGTAATTTTTTTTTTAGTAACTTATCACTCAAAATCGATGATTTAATGTATTGGTACTACTTAATATGATATAATTTCATTAATAATATGAAATGTAAATTTCTCATGATTGAATTTTTTTTTTTTCTCTTAATTTTGGCCCTGAATGATGTAGGATAGTATTAATGTTATATACTTTCTTAGTTGTTTACTTTTGTTGACGTTACATATGGCATAATTGGTGTTACATGTGTGTATACACATATATTATAGATTTTGTTTTGATTGTTTATTATTTGTTTTCTGCCTTTATGGTGCTAATTACATATCCAGATGTATTAGCTTGGGTAAGTATATTATTATTCTGTTTCTCCCTCAGGAATTTGTTGTTTATATTATATTTATACAAACTAAGTTTCAGTGTGTATGGTTTTTGTATGAATGTGTGAGAAATCAATCACTCAGTGGTTCTACTTTCTTGTTTCTTGATAATGACATATTTTTCAAATGTTTTTTTTTTGTCTCTTATATTAAGAGCAGGTGATGTACAGGTAAACCCGGGTCCTTATTGTCAAGATAAATATGAATCAAGCAATATTTCAATTCTTCATCTTAATGTCCGTTCTTTGCGTAACAAACTTGAAGTTATTGAAAGTGAATTTTTTGAAAATGACATTCTCTGTTTTACTGAAACTCATTTAGAGGATTCTGTTAATGATAATGATCTCAAATTGGAGTCACATCCTACCTTCTTTAGAAATGATAGGAAAGACAGACAAGGGGGAGGTGTTATGATATATACTAAAGATAATGTTCATGCTACAAGAAAATTTGATTTTGAATCAGTTGATCTTGAAAGTATTGTCATAGAAATTAGATCATCTAACAAAAAGTTTCTTCTCTGTTGTATTTATAGACCTCCTAATGCAGATGTTGCTTACTGGAATAAATTTGATAAATTAATTGATACACTAACCAATGTTAACTGTAATTTGATTATTACAGGCGATATAAACCAAGATATGCTTTCTCTTTCTCCTAATTCACATCTTGCAAGAATCTTAAGTAAATATCAGCTTCAAAGTATTATTCAATGTCCTACAAGAATCACTAATACATCAGCAACTGGTATTGACATATTCTATGTTAATAATCCCAACATAGTACAGAGTTCAGAAGTGTTATCACCCCTATGTAGTGATCACTGTCCTATTGTTATGAATCTATGTTTTAAAGTGTTAAAAGTAAAATCATTTGTAAAAGAAATTTTTAAATTTAGTGAAGCAAATTGGAGGTCTTCTAGCAATTGATTGGAATACATTAATTGAATCTAATGATAATGTGAATGAGATAAATAGTATACTTATAAATCAAATAAACTTGCTTACTGAAAAGTATATTCCATGTAAAAGAATAAGAATAAAACCTAATGATAAACCATGGATGACAAATGAAATTAGAACCCAGTTAAGGAAAAAGAATAGATTACATAAAAGGGCTAAACATACTAATAAAGTAAATGATTGGTATAAATTTAGAACATTAAGAAATACTGTAATTGACCTTATTAGAAAAGCTAAAGATACACATCTTACTAAACTTCAAAACTCTCTTGCAGATAAGACTGTACCACCTAGTAAGTGGTGGAATATTGCTAAGTCTTTATGTGGTCTCTCCAAGAAAAATGAAACTTCTCATCCTCTTAAAGTTGGTAACGATATTTTGATTCATCCATTGGACAAAGCAGAAGCTATTAATAATGTTTTTACTTCTATTTCTAATTCTGTTGAAGATACTAACAATGTTTATAATTATAACATGGAGTTACCTCCCCTTAGTCATACCAAACTTGGTACAGTCACAATATCAGATCAAGATATCATTGATCAAATCCAGTTGATAAATGAGAGTAAACCTCCTGGACCTGATAATGTTTCTCCTAAAATAATAAAAAATCTTCTTCCATCAATAATTTTACCTCTCAAAATTCTATTTAACAAAACCGTTAATTCTGGTACAATTCCAACAGCCTGGAAGTCTGCTAATGTTAAAGCTCTATACAAAGGTAAAGGTGCCATTGATGATCCAAATAATTATAGACCAATTGCAATTACATCTATTTTAAGTAAAATATTAGAAAAAATAATCTTTAAATATGTCTTTAATTATGTAACGAAACATCATATTATCAGTGAGCACCAATCTGGATTTCAACCTAGAGACTCTACTGTCAATCAATTAATATTAATATATAATGTAATTATGGATAATATAGATAAAGGTAAGGATATAAGATTAGTATTTTGTGATATCAGTAAGGCCTTTGACAGAGTCTGGCATCGGGGTCTTTTATATAAGTTAAAAAAATATGGCATATCTGGGAATTTGTACAAATGGTTTGAAAGTTATCTTACGGATAGAAAACAAAGAGTTATCTTTGAAGGTTATAGCTCCACATTTAAAGATATAAATGCTGGAGTTCCACAGGGATCGGTACTCGGACCGTTTTTATTCTTGCTTTTTATTAATGATATAACTAATGAAATTAATACAAATATAAAATTATTTGCTGATGATACTTCTCTCTATGTTATTGTTGATGATGATGTTGGAACTCCTACTGCTGAGTTAAATGATGACCTTGAGTCTATTAATAATTGGGCTAAGAAATGGAAAATTGATTTTAATCCTAATAAAACAGTTGCACTAACAGTAAGTAAAAAAAATAGGATACATCCTCCTTTATTTTTTGATGATCAATTAATTCAACAACATTCATTCCATAAACATTTGGGACTTATATTTAATTCAAAAGGTACATGGGGGGATCATATTAATGATATTTACAATAAAGCATGTAAAAGACTAAATCTGTTGCGTATGATAAAGCATAAGGTGGATAGAAAAACACTTATGACATTATACTGTTCATTTGTCAGACCTATTTTGTAATATTCAGATTCTATTTGGGATAATTGTACTATTGGTGAATCTAAATTATTAGAATCTGTTCAGATCGATGCAATGAAAATTATCACTGGTTTAAGAAGTGGCACTTCTCATTATAAACTATATAAAGAAACTGGTTTGGAAAAATTAGAATCAAGGCGTCATAAGCATAAATTAATTTTAATGTATAAAATCATAAATCACATGACCCCTGACTATCTGTTTAATATCATTGAACCATTTATAAATCATCAGCAAAATACTCATAACCTGCGTCGTCATAGATTTTTTAATATACCAAGATCAAGAACCATTATCTATGACAGGAGTTTCTTTCCTAGCACTATGCAGGCATGGAATAATCTTGATCCTTCACTAACCAAGGCTGTAAGTCTAAGTTCCTTCAAAAACAATCTTAACGAACATTAGCAAATCCTAATAATGATACTATATCTACTAAATTTAAAAACTGTATACCTCGTAAATTAAATATTATCTTGTGTCAATTAAGAAATAATGCAAGTGACTTGAACCATCATAGATTTATAGATCATCTTATCCCTGATTCAAGTTGTACCTGTGGCTCACCTAGTGAAAATAATGATCATTTCTTCTTTACTTGTCCTAATTTCTCTAATTCTAGGTATTTAATTAATGAAATTAATGACCGTATTGGTTATTTGAATTCAATCGTATTAACTTCAGGTGACAATACACTATCGGATGACATCAATGAATTTATCTTAACTACTGTACAACATTATATAAATAGTACAAAAAGATTTGAGTAATTATGTTGAATAAAAATGTATTAGTACAGTCTGTTAGTATAAATAAGATTACAAGTTATACAAGTAGTATTACTGAGGCCGAGTACACGAGTACACATCTTTAGATGTATTGTGTGTGAGTGATTGAGAGTGAGTGTGTGTGTACAAGGATGTATACATGTGTGTGTCATGTACATGTAGGATGTAGGTATGCAAGTCTGTATCATAACGAGTACATGTTTATAGAATTGATTTTAAATTATCATTCTACTTTGAATATCTTTGTAATATAACCACTATCACTTACATTCTTTCAACTATTTCTTTATATATATATATATATATATATATACTTCACTGTCTATATTTACTAATTCACTTTACTCTGTATATATGTGGTACCTTTGGAGAGGACTTATATAGGCTTGCCTGTTGTCCAATCCATTTGTTTTATTGCAATAAAATTTGTTGAAATGAAATCTCAACATTTATACAAAATTTGATCTCATTTACCCCATAATGCAACAGGCTGGAATTCAGTCATTCAGGACTAGTAGTGATTTAAAGGAAATGTTGATGGACAACGGACAACGAACACTGCACTATAGCATAAGCTCACTGGCCCCTTGGGCCAGGTGAGCTATAAACATGAACAACTAGAACACTGACACGTCAGAAAGGGCCCCGCTATGTGTCTGACCCTTCAGGGTAAATGTGATAATTATTGTCAGTGTTTTTCCTGCCTATATAACTGGGTGCGCCAAACGACCCCATTCTCAATGCGTTTTAGCCTGATTTTTTCCCAAAATCAACTCGAAAATTCCAAATAACATTTGTATGACAACTTTTCACAATCAATGAAAAAATTCCCAGTTTCGTTTTTAGGAATACACTGTGCACTGTAAAATTGGTTAGCATAGAAAATTCAATGTGTGTGTTTGGGTGTAATTTACAGTTTGCGCTCAAATTTTCCCAATTTGGCATATTGAAGTTTTCCCAAAATACCCAGGAAAAACACTGATTGTAATATATTGACATGAAACTATTAGATATATGTTTTTGATTAACCTTTGCTATTGTTTCATTAATGTTAGCATTAATAGGGCCGCTGACAATACTGCTTATTATTATTGTATGGAAAAGCTAGCTAAAAGAATTCTACAAGCATTACACTTTTCAAATTTGTTTCAAATCTAATATCAAGGAGCACACAAACTGATATAAACTCAATGCAGTTATTCTAATAAGGTAAACTTGAGAGGGTTTTCTGAAAAACAAAACATACCAAATGTGAAGAAAAGGGGAGAAAAAAAGGATTTTTTTAAATACCGTATTTGACCTAATAAGGGCGCAGGGCGCGGGTAATTGACAGTGGGGGCGCCCTTATTAAGATTAGTTATTCTGAAGTTTTATGAAACAGACTATACCTTATAGCAGAATACCCAATGCTGTGGAAACGGTAAAATATTCAGTCATAAAAATATTCCAGATGAAGATATCTATTCATTATCATATATTAAGCTTAAACATCACTTGAATACTCCTGTAAACTTGTAAACCATGCCAGCTGATCTTTAGACCAGAGAACGTGTGTTCCACCATTTATGTTCAAATGGAACTCTTTTGTGTTCTATTTATAGAAACAGGTGATTTCCCAGATCATATCAGACATCGTTTTCTTTGACCTAATAATTGATTTACAATGTCTTTTACTAGCTTTCTGTTCTAAACAAACGTTATTATCAACAAGAATGAAGTCTTTACTTTATCTTCAAATAAAGATGGTAAGTTATTATTTGTATGTGTGTTTAGTTTTGGGTACTCTTTGCACGGACATGTCATCTGTAGCCTGTAGGAATACACAAAATGTGGCGAAAACATGTGTTCCAGTTACTTAATTTGCTGAAGAAAATTGAACACCTAAAGTAGCAAAATATTTCACATGAATTATTACTTTTGAACATCATTTTGACACTCTGTCAAATATTTATTTCCTTGAAAAAAGGTAGGGGCGCCCTTATTAGGTCAAATACGGTATTTTAATAATGTCCTTTTTTTGTCATTTGAGGTATAAGAAATCCAAACCAGTACTTTTTTCACCTTTTTTTGTTTTAAAACTTTTTATATTTAGATCCAATCAACTTCAAAATTTGGTCGCTTGACACCAACTTACCTTCATAATGTCATAACAAAATCTTTAATACCATTTAAAAAATGTCAATCCGACCTTAACATATGACCCATTGACTTTGAACTTTGGTCAGTTGATACCTTGTTTGATTGTGACCAACTTAAGATTTACCATTTAAAAAATGTCAATCCGACCTTAACATATGACCCATTGACTTTGAACTTTGGTCAGTTGATATCTTGTTTGATTGTGACCAACTTTGCATAAGTCATAAATTATGCTAATGGAAGACTGTAATAGTATTGTATATGTATGTGTGTATTGTGGTTTTATGTCAATATGTAAAATGTTACATCATCGAAAATCGGCTTCCCTCAATACCTGTATGTACCAATTTTCGCCGCAATCAAATAATATCAAAATTTCTACCAATCAGAAGCCTCTGTTTCATTCCCTTGACAACACAGGTTTTGGAAAGGTGAACCATTGTTCCCTCAAAACCCCTATATACCAATTCTCTCACCAAAATTGAACAATAACTAAATTTTGACCAATCAGAAACCTCCATTTGTTACCATGGCAACAGACGGTTTCGTAAGTGGTACCATTGTGTTTGGCTTCCCTAAATACCACTATGTACCAATTTTCACCGAAATCGAACAATATCGAAATTTCAACCAATCAGAAACCTCCATTTGTTACCATGGTAACAGACGGTTTCATAAGTGGTACCATTGTGTTTGGCTTCCCTAAATACCACTATGTACCGATTTTCACCGAAATCGAACAATATCGAAATTTGAACCAATCAGAAACCTCCATTTGTTACCATTGCAACAGACGATTTTGTAAGTGGTACCATTGTGTTTGGCTTCCCTAAATACCACTATGTACCAATTTTCACCGAAATCCTCCAACTCTTGTCAATAATTTGGCGCAAAAGAAAAAAACGGACAGACGGACGGACAGACGGACGGACGGAGGGACGGACAAACGGACAACCTGATTACTATAGGGCACCCGCATCTCTCGATGCGGGGCCCTAATTAAATATCCGAACAGGGTTATTTCCCCTTAGACCATATCATATGATACCCACTGTGTCACAGGGTAATTACATATCTCAAAGACCAGTATATTACATACATAACAATAGACTGTAAAGTCATTGTCAGGTTAAAATAAACATTGCAAAAAGATACAAGTAACAGGTATATGAGTTTATCCTGCAACTGCCACCGCATTGTCGGAATACACCCACCATATATATTTTTGCTGTATACGGCAGTGACGGAAAACAGCTGTATTTTGGAATCTTAGCACGTGCGTCAATGCGACTGACCTACTTCAAAGTGAAACTATGTTTAAAAGGCAACATATTTCTGTCATTTTTTACACCATTTCACTTCAAAATGATTATTTTTAATGATTATTTTGATGACTGTTGCAGGATAAATAGAATACATGGTCAGTGTCTTAAAATACAAGCTGTATTTTTGGCTCGGGACAGAAAGACAAAAGAGGCTCGCCACTTTTGTCTTTCTTTACCCTCGCCAAAATACAGCTTATATTTTAAGACACTGACCATGTATTCTCTATATATATAAACATTTAGTGAGAATTGACATCAGCATATATTGTAGCATATGAGTAAAGTTAAAAGTAAAAAGATAACTTATATCTAAGAATGTATGATTTTGGTACTCACCAATCTCTAAAAATATTTCTGATACATTACTTTGATTCATTATGTCTGGATAATCTTTCAAATTTATTCAATTTCAATTCAGTAGTCAGAAAACCAAATCATCTTGACATAGATACCTTTGTTAAGTGTTGCTGCCATGTTAATTCAACTTGAGTCAGTTACGCATTTTAAAGTGGGGACATAAATTATACACTAAGCATCAAGAAGATTTTGACAATAGCATACAGCCTTAACATGAAATCAATGACCGGGTAAAAAATCCTGAATTTATTTTTTGAATGATGACAATCAATTGGGAATTTTTGTATTGAAATTGGGAAAAAATAAGGTAATTTATAACAGGGAATGGGACCGATTATCCACCCCAAATATGTAGGCAGGAAAACCCTGAATGGTTTCCAAGTAAATAATTTCACATATAGCTCTTAAGATCTCTCGACCTTTTATATCATACCTCTTATTTCATCCACATCATTTGCTGTTGTATCTTGCTGGTCTTTTACATCATTGGTTTTATCTAAAAAGACATAAACATTCAGTATTACATTTTACCTCCGCTCTGTTTTCTTTTTGAAATACATGTCCCCTACAGCCCCCACTAAAAATAGTAACAGTGACCTTGACCCAAAAACCCTGAAACTGCATGGAACTTGATATGTCAATCATTATGGTGAAAAAACCCTACTTCCCATTCTTCTATATATCTAATATGGTATGTATGTACATTTGTACATTGTATAGTAATTATCAAAATACTGCATCCTCCAAGGCACACAGGAAACAGTCAGTTCAGATCGACTACATATATATCTTTTCCATTTAAAATTTGTTTCATAAAGTCTTAATCACAATAATTTTAAGTTTATTTTTTGTAAAGGAACTTTCATATCAATTTAAGATTTGCCTCTATCTTAAGTTAAATCTAATTATATTGAAGTAAAACTTTTCTTGATTTACAATGATCTTTTATATGAAATCCATACTAACGACCTTTACAACATAACGTACCTATTACTACAGCCAGAAATGAAAGAAAGTAGGTGACATACACTACCCTCTGGTTCTACAACACCACTCTGACACTTAGGCCATACCAATTTAATTTATTGTTCGTTGGATATACTGCTCCTGTTTTGTCAAAATCAAAATTAAAATTTAAAAAAAAACGAAAAATGACGAATCCGGAAAAAATTCTCGCGATTTCAAAATTTAGAAAGCGCCTTTCTGGATCAATTGAACGTTTGAAACGAAGGACACAGTACAGTAACTGAAGCGCTTTTTTAACAGTGATGTGAACTGTCAAACACAATGAAAGCACGAGGGTTTACCTGAAGAAAAGTTGTGTCAACATGGGTATTTTTGTTGTATCAGTAACGACAGAATGCGGCCGCCACAATGTACTACAACATACAGCTATGGAGGTGGACGCGCTTCATCATTTGAACATTTATTTAACAAGGTAAACGAAACACACACTCTCGTCGAGATACGTATATCGAGCAGTCGACCCCCGTCTGCAGACAGCATCGTTGTGTCATCGCTTACGATGACATTATCTTTGTGTCAAGAGTTGGGCATCGATTTGAAAGATAGATGCAGCAAGTCATCCGTCCTTAATCCATATTTTATATCAGTGTCTTCAGGTTGTTTACAAAGACATTTTAAAACTTTAACATTGAAGTCCTGAATGGATCCATCTTTGATTTAAAATGGATGTTTTATTGTTTCATTTTATATTTTGTTCAGTGTTTACACTTACATTGTATGTCTGTCTGTAGTCTAATTATTGTTTTATAGAAGATAATTATTTTTAATTTTGTGATATATTTAGAAGTTCATTTGCATTTCATAATTATGTTAGTGTTTTGTCTGTTTTGTATTTTTGGTATTTAAATTATTCTTGTATCTATCAGTATCTTTACTATCTTATAGGCTCCCATCATTCCAATTCAATCTGTTCCTTATTTTTATATGACAGTCCATGAAAGATTGAATTTTAATGTGATTATTGGTGACAAGAGGTTTGTTTTGCATTCCAAATTATCAGTAGGTTAATTTCTATGTTTCCTGTATGTAATTTTGTTGAATAAGTATTAGGTTCTAGTCATTTTATTGAAATCATTTGTTTTTATGTGCCAATCAGGTATTAGGTTCTAGTCATTTTATTGAAATCATTTGTTTTTATATGCCAATCAAGTATTAGGTTCTAGTCTTTTTATTGAAATCATTTGTAACTTATATATAATGTGCCAATCAAGGAAAGTATTTTATATAATTTTGAATCTTGTTTACAGAAGTGTACTAGCAGTGCATAATTTTGATTAATACAATACTGTTGATTTTGTTTTAACAATGTGTTTGTTGATTATTTTGAAATAGCGATTACCTTGGTCTGTTTCATTAAAACATCTTTCATATCACTAGACTTCAGGATTTGGTTGATAGAGACACCATACCGGTACATAGAATTTATTATTGTTATATATATGCATTCTTAATGAATGATAGAGTTTATCGGTGAAATGATTTGCTCATGCAGGTAAATTTGAAATTAATAATATATGGTTGCAAAAAGGTTGCTCCATATTGTTGTAGCTTTATCTTTTAATTTCAATGGATAGTTCTATTTAAAACGCTATTAAACAGTGCCTTTCTCTCTTGTGTAGCTCTATACACTATCTCAGTGCTGTGCAAGTCATTACTTTACAACATTTAATATAACCAGTTAAGTGTTTAACACATGTTTTCACATTATTTACACAGTCAAAGACATTTACTGATATTGAGACCTCTGAAATAATTCGCTCGCTCCAAATTTTCATGATTTCAAAATTATTTTAAAAACAAAAAAATTTCGCTCGCTCGCTCCAATTTTGAAATCTCGAAATCCGAAGAACAATTTATTAAATTGATATGGCCTTATGTCATAGTTAAATTGATGATATCTCTTTCTATACAGTATATATATATTAATTAAGCTACAGATCTAGATATGACCTTTTGACACATGACACAGATGCTAACTCTATTTCAGAATATGGAAAAACCGCAAAATTTGTACCAACTGCCACTTACAACCTTCTGGCACTAAGACGTTGATATATTATAGCTTACCTTATGCTTGATACATTGGACCAGTTGAGCTGAAGGTATACTATTTATCTAAGTCTCTACGTACAGCTTACCTTCAAGTTTCTTTATAAGAACATTCAAAGTCTCTGTTAAGGGGTCAATCCTCATGGTCAGTATGCTGTCTATCTCCGTGACAAATGTCATTTTCATTGGGACAACTTTCTCTATCTCCTCCACACTCTGTCTGATGTCCACCCATCTTGTCTGAAAATCTCCATCAGAAAGGAAGGCAGTGTTTGCATGTGCGTATGCTTCATTACGATGAATACGCAGACGCTCAATGTTGGCCGAAAGAGACCTGTCTGCAGGATCTGGACTTTTCCCCCAACCATTCTGGTGAGGAGGAATATTTCCTAAGTTCCTAAGTAAGATGTAGATAAGTGATACATCTAAATCTTTCAGAGAACCTACAAACATTCCAACTGGGGGGTACAGGATCTTCTTCTGCTGTTTATTCAACTGGGAGAAGATCTGTGACTTCTGGTTGCCAAGAGTAGGGGCAAGTCCTGAAGCTGGCAGACGGCAGAGCAGTAAATCTCTGAAGACATCTGGGACAACATCAACCATTACTCTACAAATTCGCGCAAAATTGACAGTTTCCTTGGTAGATTGGTACTTGGCTGCCATTTTGTTTACGGAGAGGAAGTGACAGTGATGCTGAAAATTAGAAACCAAAGCATGTTTCAGTTTAAAAGATTTCCAGTTTTATATGGTAAAACAATAAGTCACCAGGACAATCTGATTAAAATCAGCTGTTTAAACGTTTACTTCATACTCGTCTGTTCAGGCATTGCATAGATAGCATAATGTAGCCATGTAACAACTGGTTTTAATCAGATTGGTCACAAGGATGGCCGACTTATATGGGATTTTCTAACAACAGAACTTGCAAGCCAAATAACTTTCCACTCAGAAAATCTTGCTAAAACTGGTAAATTGAGAAAATAGGGTTAGCAAACTTCAATTCAATTATATTACTAATGCATGTACAAGAGGAATCTACAGGAAATTCAAAAATTATTCAAATAAATCTTTCTGGAAAATAGTGATGACAGTTTGATTTCAATAAAATTCAAAATTGCCACCCATTGGACATCGTATTTCTAATCATGTGGTACTACTAGTCTCAATAAGGAACCCCTGTTTTTCATCCATATATGGTTAGGGATACCATATTTGGATCAGCTTCTTGTGAGATTTTTCTGAGAAGTATCATATGGCGGATAACTAAGACAACTCTCGGAATAGTATAACAATGGAATGTAATATGTGAATTAAAGTCTTTCAGATGTGACACTTTGGCTTATAAATAACATAAAAAATGTTTATCAGTAATTATACTAAATTGCAAAATTACATGACATGGCTATTTGTAGCATTTTCATAGTTCATCGTTTGCTGTCAATAGGAAAGGGAATTATAGTTTTGACAACGACCATCTTCTAGAAATATTCCGTCTTTTGTCCAGGGCTTTTTTATCACTGCTAGGGGCAAATTATTCAGAAGGGTGTAAGGTGTATACTTTTGGACTTAAAAGCTTTCAAAAAAATGATCCCAAAAACTTTAAAGTAGGGTGGGATGCAGACGCGGACGCTGGGGAGTACGTACCGCATTAGCTCATGGTTTACTCGTAATTAACCTGTGACCTTAAGCTAATGTCAATTTACACAGATAAGTGTGGGAATTCATTCCCAATTTTTTTCTTCTTGTATCTTAAAAAAATAACCAGAGAAAGGAAAACTGCTTTAATGCTTATAAATCACACTAATTTTCATTCAAGATGCTCAGTCGTTGCCCAACTGAGACTACATTTTTCTTAATCATAACTAGAACTGTCGTCCAGAGGGCCAACTCATACCCCCTGCATGCATATGTAGTACACATTATGAGTCCGTAACATTCCTGTGTATTTCAAATGAAATTGGTTGATAGCTATAGGAGTTGTCCGAGTTTTCTTGAAATGGTTTTCCACAAGAATATGGGTATTGAAACCTGGTAAACATCACAGGTTTATGAGGAGTTGACTGGACACAATTCCCCTCACCCAAAAAACGAAGTATAGTGACCTGGTTACCATGGTTACCACAAAATTCTGCAGAGAAATATCATGCATGCACATTTAAACATGGTCCCTATCACTTCTGTGTGGTTAAATTTGACATAAGCAGTTCACAGGTTTATGAGGAGTTGACTGGACACAATTCCCCTCACCCAAAAAACAAAGTATAGTGACCTGCAACCATGGTAAACACAAAATTACAACATGATATAGATTACGAGCATCTACAATGTATAAGGGTTATTACCATAAAGTTAGATTGAAATTCCCATAGTAGTTTTTGAAGAGGTACATCATGACTTACCCAAAAAATGAAGTATAGTGGCCTGGTTACCATGGTAATCACAAATTACAACATGACATAAATTGTATACTCACATCTATAATGTATAAGGGTTATTGCCATAAATTTTCGTTGAAATTCCCTCATGTACATTAAGAGAAGTAGCGGCCGGTACATAGTTGTCTACAGGTTATAACAGAGACCTATATACTAGGGATTCGCAACAAGCTCTTTGGCTTAACAAACGTCACCGCCGAGCGGAAGTTCGGGTAATTTATCCCATAGTGCATTGCTGCTCCTACTGTTTAGACGCCATATTGAAGGTACGCCTGAAACACGGTCAGCTTTATGACAGCTCATAGAAGACTATTGTCCGATAACAAATCACCGGAATCAAACGTAAGTGCAATTATTTTTATGTAAACTGGTGTTTCAAACGTATTCCGTCGTACTTTATGTTCGGAAGACTGCACATGTGACCGTTCTTTTCACGGCGATTACCACGCTGGTTAGCTTATGTCTGGTGTTAAAGACGATGCTACATGGTTTCAGTTTATATAATTAACTCCTTTTTTATTTATTGACCAATTTCAAAAAGGTTTTCAAATAATTGTTGCTCGATAGCTACTGTATCGCGTTTAGTCAAATTTGTTGTGTAATTCATTGTGAATATTTAGTTATTGCCAAGTGAAAATAAGTAAACAAAACAAATTATGGTTATACTGTGAATGGCTGGTGTTAAGGGCAGTGCTACATGGTTTCAGTTTATATTATTAACTCCTTTTTTATTTATTGACCAATTTCAAAATGGTTTTCAAATAATTGTTGCTCGATAGTTACTGTATCGCGTTTAGTCAAATTTGTTGTGTAATTCATTGTGAATATTTAGTTATTGCCAAGTGAAAATAAGTAAACAAAACAAATTATTGTTATACTGTGAATGGCTGGTGTTAAGGACAGTGCTACATGGTTTCAGTTTATATAAGTAACTCCTTTTTTATTTATTGACCAATTTCAAAATAGTTTTCAAATAACTGTTGCTCGGTAGTTACTCTATCGCGTTTAGTCAAATTTGTTGTGTAATTCATTGTGAATATTTAGTTATTGCCCAGTGAAAATAAGTAAACAAAACAAATTATGGTTATACTATGAATGGCTGGTGTTAGGGACAGTGCTACATGGTTTCAGTTTAACTCCTTTTTTATTTATTGACCAATTTCAAAATGGTTTTCAAATAATTGTTGCTCGATAGTTACCGTATCGCGTTTAGTCAAATTTGTTGTGTAATTCATTGTCTTTAATATCATATTTATAATTAGATTAGTGATTTGATAGCTATAATCTGTAGAATTTTATATACATGTAGTATAATCATGACTTCTGTTAACATTGATCTCATGAATAATAAAGCCATTATTGAAAGAAATGCATTAATTGAAACTAATTGAAAAAAACATTAATCAGTCTAATGTAAATTAAATTAAATATTATACTTTTTGTAAATTATTTAGTGTTTCAAAACAGATATTTGATACAGAATTGCAGGGATTGATCGAGGAATGAGTGTGTTGGAATATAATAGCTATGATATCTTTTGCACATAGCAAAACATTAAATACTGCGGTATATATTTTATTGTATTGTGTGGGAAATTAATAAAATCAAAAGGTTGTATATATATTTTTTCCCCATTATGACCGATATACCCCCCCCCCCCCCCCCCCCCCCCCCCCCCCCCACCCACCCTTTGGGGGCATTGATCACACCTCACCTTTGATAAAAACATTAACACCTGGTCATGGGGCATCTCATAATAAACTCAAAGGGGGGTCCATTCAGAATATATGTAGAGTATATACCTGTATGTACCTGTACTTCTGGGTCTACAGAAAAAAAAATATTGTCATGGTGATCACCTGGGCTCCCCCACTCCATCCAAACCATAGGGACATTGACCACACCTTTATTACCTTTGAGATATACATGAATCAACAGGTGTGTCTCATTGTCAACACCTGTCCTGAGGCTGGCCATGTCCATCTCCCCAAAATACTAGAGTTCACTAAAGGCATGCTGTGCAGTATACAATCTAAATATTTACCTGTACTCTGGAAGACAAAAATCCCTCAGGTGTACATGTCCTCATTCCCTAATTAAACTTAAATGGGTCCATTCATATTTAGATATATATGTTTTTAGGTTAATTTTGAATTTACGAATCTGTTTAATCAACATTTGGGGTATAGGAATTTACTGCAGGGTATTTGAAATTTGAATGTTTCAAATTTAAATCTTATAGAAGCTTCTCTGCCTATTCTATACCATAATGTATCAATACTTATTAAACTTGATTTTTTTTTTCAGAAAGCCAAAGAAGAAAAGATCTACCGTTGGTACATGACCTAAGCACTATCAAAGTTTTCAATACTAAATAATAAATATTATCAATCATCAAACATGACAGTGTTGTTTTTTTTTGTTCATTTTACTTAAGACTTTTGCTATAGCATTTGTCTAATAAACAAGAAATATCTCCAAAAAAAGATAAAAGGCATAGTTTTAATGCTGGTTTTTATACTGTAAAACTGCTGGTGAAATAAATCAACGAATCACTGGTCTAGTGGTGGGTGCAGATGAGCGCTAAGGCCTATAGGTATATAAGATATATAACATTAAACAACTACAGATGTGAACAGGAGAGTGTTACATACATGTACATGAAAACTATTCAATATAAAATTATCTACACTAATAAATTTTGTCTTTTGCAAGCCAAGTATAGATATTAACCTAAATTTGACAACTCTCTAACATTATTAACAGATAATAGTTGGATTAATTTAAAAACAGAATGTCTTTTGTAGTAATATTGTTTTATACATTTTACCCTCAGACCTGTATATAATGGACATATCAAAATAAAATGAAACTCATCCTCGATGTCACACAAATCACAATTGTTACAGGTTCTATTTCTTTGGGTAATATTAATATGTCTACCTATTTCTATATTTAATTTGTGTGAGGATGCTCCACATACATTTATATTTAGTTTCTATAGGTTTAAAACTGTACACAGTGGCTATCTATCAGATATCGATATATAATCTACCTTTCGACGAACTAGATATTTGTTAACATGTTTTGTTTTGTAACATCGGTCAATCTCTGCTCAATGCTTTTAAAAGCATAGTCTACTGGTGAATTAGAATAAAACATGTACTCAATACCTAAAGCGGCTAATTCATTCTTAATGTCACATATCCACACGTCATTCTCATTTACCATTTCATCAAGACATGTTTTCAATACCAGATTATCCGACTGTTTCACCAATATTTGAACACTCTTAATTTTCTCATAATAGTTAATGGTAATCTACCCAATTCACAGTAAACGAAGTCATTGCAAGTTGATTTAGGCACCTTATTAAGTTAAGTACTTTTTTTTTACAGAATTTCTAATGTACGCTTTCGACATCCGGTGCTTTATGAAATCCCCATATTTCCGATGCATAACGTAAAATACTATTTACATACGAATCAAAAATAGAACAATAAGTTTCTACATTCAAGCAATGATTTCTAAGAGAGTTTTTGTGTTTTGTAAAACTTCCCATTGTAGCTGAACAGCATAACCAAGTATTTAAAACTGTCAACAATTTCTATATTGTCATTATTATTCATTATTATATTTCCATGGCTCATTATTTCTTATTTGTCCACAATTTCTAAACACCATGATTTTAGTTATATCAACATTGACCTCCAGATTCCATTTTATGGTATATGCATATAAAGAATCCAACATAATTTGTAAATCTTCTGGGCAGTTAACAAATAAAGCCATGTCGTCGGTATACATTAGCAAGAAAAGATCAAGCATCTGTAATTCAATACTTGGACAGTTGTCATTAATAAAGTGTATTTAGATACAAAGAAAATAACACAGGTGATTATATTTCCCCTTGTAAGAGTTCGGTATAATTAGGGAAGCACTGACTGAAGTCAGTATCACTATCGAAAATATAAGAATCGTCGTCAGTAAATTTCTCTATACATCTAAATTTAGATCATCGTCTAATGGCAGAAAATCGGACGACATTTTCCATATGTTTCTATATGAATCTTTAACGGAAAAATGGTGCTTTTTTCGGTTAGACGCTACTTAAATATCGTTATTCACATCTGCCGATATACATTACAGTGCATAGGTATAACTATCGCCAGTGTGAAGTTATCTCGGCCAAACGCGGTGACACATGTGCACAGACAGTCGTCGCCATCTCTTGGCACGGCACATGTCACTAATATAAACAACTCCGATATCCACCTATTGCGCAGCCGCAGCGCTTGGTCTCGCTAGATCTCGTGCTAAATATACCTCCGGTTATGAGAACAATAGGTGAGGTCGTGACTCTGCGAGAAAAGCGGTTGTTGCGAATCCCTAGTATATAGGTCTCTGGTTATAATTAGGGTTCAAAAGCAATAATTTACCAAAGTTCCCTTTTTGGGGCCCCGTTCGGGCCCCTCTGTCCCTAGGGCCGTAGTGGTCATTTATATAGATTGCCCTCCCCCAATGATGTTTCACTGCCAACGTCAAAGCCAACCGACGCACGTGTTTGTTGTCAACAAATCATTAGTAAACCGAAAGTTATTCTGATTGGCCGATGCCTATTTCGTGTATGTAAGATGGCGGTCTATTAATCATGATAACACTTCAACTGAATTAAACCATACGGCCTCCACAATGACATTTTAATGTATTGTCATTTGACAAAAAGTCAAGTGAGTGTGAAATTGATCAATGAAGAGATACAATGTAGGTACAACCAGAGACTTGTATATCGTGATGTAGCGAGACTTACTTATGCTTCAGAACTCTGATAATCCAATGCAACTTACCTTTAAAACTCCCCCAATCGTTGTCGCCAGATATCGTTACAAATCCCTACATCTAATGTGCTTGTGCTACCCATTTCATACATCATATCATGTGTAACGAACCCTTGTGATTTTGGCGACTATTCCCGGGTTTTGAAGGGCAGTAACAGGCGACCGGTCAGAAATTTGGAGTCTGCGATCCCCGAGTATGGTCAGTTTTCGCGGACACAGGACACAACTGTTACACAATATGGCGGATATTGCATTCTGACGTCATTATAGCCACATATAGGTCCATATCTAGGACGAAGCGGACATGGATACGCGTTCCACGAATTAAGAACTTAGGCCTAGCGCATGTCTCGAAAATGATACAAAAATTTCAGTGGCGGATATACACCGGGTGATACCGGAAGCTACAAATCCGACGGGGAGTATATATATACAAATCCGACGGGGAGTATAATATGTTACCCGAAGCGGTACGACGATTTACCCAAAAACACCCAACACTACCCAAAAACACCCAAAAACCACCCCAAAACACCATAAACCTACCCAAAAACACCCTTAAATGTAGAGATAATCGCATTATCACAATAAAAATGGTGTTAGAATCTAAACAATTATTTTGTCGACTTGCTAAACTACGATTTTGATTTTGATTTTCTTGGTCCGTATTTCAAGACACAAAACTAGCCAAATACACATAACAACTACCAAAAAACACCCTTAAATGTCGAGATAAACGCATTATCACGTTAAAAATGGTTTTGAAAAAGTTCTTTGTCGACTTGACAAACGATGATTCTGGTTTTGTTGTCTTGGCTCGTACTAGATCTATATAAAAAAGATATAATCTAATAAATAATTCCTTTTATTGTAAGTTTAAATCCATCAAATTACCAATTTGATTTTGAATATATACGGGTTATTTTGGTTACAATACGCTGCATATCTTAAATCTGATTGATCAATTACAACAGAAAAAAAAAAGAAATACGTGCCGGTGAGTGTATTCGAACAGGTATTCAATTGCAAAACAAATTCGCGGAACTATCACTTTATTTTATCTTTTTTAACCATTACACTACCGTACAAATAGTTTACTAACGAGTCAAATATGTATAACCTTTATAATGTCAAATCATACTTGCGGAACTCCCCTTTATTTTTTTTATTTGGCCAGCGGTCGATAATACCCTGCGATTATAATTTCGTCAGGGTATTATCGATCATCCCATTTTGTAGCTGACATGACTATCCCATTTTTCATAAAAACCTTAAAAATAATCATTCATATACAGTTCATACAATAAAAACTGTCAGACTGTCTGCGTGTGCATAGTAAAAAAAACACTTTCATCTTCCCTTTTCAGTTAAATTATCCCGTAACGTTACGTTGTTTTGAAAGACCCGCGCTAGCCAGTTTCAACAATGTCATCCATTAGGAATTTAAAGGCTCTCAGAAATCTAAGAAAAACCTCTAGTTATTCCGAAGGGTGTATTCTGAGTGATAGAAGCGATTGAATGACAAGACAAAAGCTTCTTACGACTTATATCAAGCTTTAATATGACAAATGGTCGATAATGCCAGTGGTCGATAATAACCCCAGTGTGCTCTATATCTTGATACAATATTTCGAAGCGCCATATTCGAAGGGGCATAACTCTAGCTGTACTCTTACAAAACAGCCACGTGGTTAGTTCTTTTAAAGCAAGTTCTTGTTCTTGATTCCGATATTGCTTTAATATTTGAAGCAAATCTGGGTTTTTTTTACTACTCGCTTTGCATTTATATCAAAACTCTGTATATGGTTCGCTACGTATTTCTAATCTGATCATGTATACCAAGTTTCATTAAAATCGGAGTATAGTGCTTTAGGAGGAGTTGTCCGGACAAGCCTCAACCAATGAGAAGCCGGCAGCCATTTTGAAAAAGGAATTTTTGAAAAAAAAATGTGGGATGCACAACTATATGTTATACTGATCATGTATACCAAGTTTCATTAAAATCGGAGTAGTACTTGAGAAGGAGTTGTCCGGACAAGTCTCAACCAATGAGAAGTCGGCGGCCATTTTGAAAATTGGTTTTTCAAAAAAAAAAAAATATGGGATGCACAACTACATGTTATACTGATCATGTATAGATCTACCAAGTTTCATTAAAATCGGAGTAGTACTTTAGAAGGAGTTGTCCGGACAATTATTGCGTGACGGACGGACGGACGGACGGACGGACAGACAGACAGACAGAGGGTAAACCTATAGTCCCCCCGTTTTTCAAACGGCAGGGGACTAATAATGAGATCAACCTGAAAATAATTACGAAGAATATATATACATATTTGTAGACCGCCCATTAATTGTTACAACACATAATTATACGATGTAAATTAAATATTATGAACATTACAATTGTACAAATTCAACCGATCTGAAAATAATTATAAACTTCACACACATGCAAATCTTACATATTCATGAACTCATTACCTATATTGAACATTTCCATTTACAGATATGATATATTGGACCTTTAAGATAAATAGCAAGCTAAGTAAACGTGAACATATATACATGTATACACGTACACACAAAAGTGAGTATAGCTAGCACCGTAAAAACACTCTCCTAACCATAAAAAAATACTTCCTAATCCCATAGTCTGAAAAATGTACAAGTTTGTTATCGTAATCGGCAGGATACTGCAGAGGGATCTTCACAATACACTTCCCGTATCTCCCTATCAACAGCCTGTTGCATTCCTCTGTCTATTGAATGATGCTTCCGTGAGCCCTGGTGCCTTGGAAAAATCTCCTCTTCTGCAAATCTCGGCGATATGAACCTTGGCGCCGCTCTTCTTCAATGTCTCCACGATCGCACACAGGTTGCTGAATATGTCTTTAGGAGAAGAATCTCGCCGAATGTCGTTGCCACCAAGATGCACAAAAACAACGTCCGGGTTGAAGCTCTCGAGGTCTGCCATCATCCAGTGTGGAATCGAGTCCGTCCTCATCCCTCCTTTGCCAAAAAAAAATCGGCAATCACCAGGCACATTTAATGAATAAAAAAGGAATCAATACACATATCTTTACTCGTGTAACTCCTCATATGTTTCAGTTACGATACAAAAACTATAGTTGTTTGTAAGAGGTTTATTATAGTCATTATCAGAGATCTTAAGTTTATATTAATTGAGTATACATGTCTCTTTCGTTATTAATCAATTCTTATTTGTATAGTATACATAACATTTGTCAATATAACTACATTGTATATACGTCTCTGGTGATGTATCAACTATAATGTTAGCTCAGAACTGATTGCCTATCAAGCAAAAGTAATTCAAGGAGTTATAAACGTTTCCATATCTACAAAAAGCTTTACTTATATAAATTTACATAAATTTTAAGAGTGAACAACATTTAATATCATCTTGTTATATTAAACTTATTTACATTCTGATCTTGACAATGAAATATTTTGAAATTGATAATTATTTGATGTGTAACTGTACCTTAAGGCAGAGACTTGTATACAAGTCTCTGCTTAAGGTCACCTTCACAGAAGTCTC
Organism: Pecten maximus; assembly: GCF_902652985.1. Lineage (NCBI taxonomy): Eukaryota > Metazoa > Mollusca > Bivalvia > Pectinida > Pectinidae > Pecten > Pecten maximus. The sequence continues at coordinate 18,144,390 of NC_047023.1, read as the reverse complement.
TGAGTCTAGAGATGTAACTGCTGCCGAGAATTGCAAACTTCGCCATGATACAGACCAGTCAATATTAAGGGTGTGAAGTGGATAAACAAACAATATGGTGGGGGTGTGGCGTTGTGGGCGGGCCCATGTACGCCAGTCGCTCTGCAATGGTATAAAGATACCCCACGTTATAGTTTTTTTGTCGTGGGAGGGCGACCGAAGGGAGCCAAGAGGCTTACTATATACTTATGTTTAAAAAATTTATCTTTATATATTTTTATAAGTTATCTTTACAAAGAAAGAACCGATAGATATATATATTTGTTCAAGAGTGAAATTATTGTCGTATGTTGGTGTTCCAATAAGGGGCGATATATAATGTGTCTGTTATGTACCCCGGGTCTAAGGCCACCAGTTACACCCGACAGTCGAGGACGTCTCTGCTTCCGTGAGGTACAGTACTTTGTCCTTTTGCCGGGCTTGGCTGGAGGTATAGATGGTCCGGGGCTTCCCTATAGTGTATGCGGGTTTTATATATATATATTTATCTTATACTAGTGTATGCGTGTCAAATTATATAATATAAGAAAAATGCGAAAAAGCGGCAATAGAAGTTTAATAATAGAAAAACAAAGGATTTAACATAAAAAGGAGGAGGAAAAATCACTTAGCTGTCTAAAACTTATAAAAAGTAATTTATTGTTACGTGAGGGCTAATGTACCCAGCTTGTTTAAATAATTACGTAATAGCTACGTATAAATTGTATCAGTTAAAAACATTTAAAAAAAAAAAAAAAAAAAAAATTCAACTAGTTCCTCTGCCACAGGAATAGTTGTCTGATATCTTTTTGATGAGACAAAAATATAAGATATTATGGTTGCCAGGCGGACTGTGTCCTTTAGTGTCCTGGCCAAAAAAGTGGGATACAGTGTATATATATATGTAAAAAAAAATGAAAATGATGATACGATGCTATGAGATTGATGTAAATGAAGTAGAATTGAAGAAATTTGGTTTAAAATATTACCAGCTATTATGTGGAGATGATATAAAAAAAGAACAAAAGTTATTCCTTGACTATTTCCTCTGCCACAGGAACAGTTGTCTTCGTATGTAGTTTTTAACTTTTATCTTATAAAAGTAAGTATCCTTATACCAGTAGGTACAAGGTATAGTTTGCCAGGCGGGATTGACCCATTTAGTGTCCTGACCGGTATTTCTTGGGAGTTGTCTCCCCTGGTCCACTACAGGATTAGTGGGGGTCGACTCGTTTCACAATATATAACTAAGAATTAATGTGTGGAGCACTAATTATAGAAAAAAAATTGGGTTCTTTATAAAAAACGGTACAGGCTGGATATCAAGGGTTGTTAGCTTGGAGACTTGAGAGTGAAGTTCCCTTCATGGCATGCAGACAAGTAGCAAGACATTTGTATTGTACAACATTTAATTTTTCTAATTGTGAATTACTAGCCGAGTTGTAAACTGCGGCACCGTAGTCCAGTATACTACGTATTAGAGTTTTATATAACGCCATTAACGTATAGCGGTCACACCCCCAATCTGTTCCGCTTAAATACTTAAGTAAGTTTAGCCGTTGTTCACAACGTTGTACAATATTTTCGATATATGTGGACCCCAGGTACATGTAAGTCCACTATCGAAATACATACCTAGAAATTTTACTACATTTGCAAGTGATATTTTTGTGTCTCCCATTTGTATTTCAACGTCTGACATTTTTTAGTGTAAACTCGCACTTTGTTTTTTCCTGAAAAGAACACCAACTGTTTTTGTTTTTGATATTTTGAAACCCCATGTATTACACCAGTTTAATATTTTTGTTAATTCTGTAGATATACAGGTACTTAGAAATTTGATATTTCTGTGTGTCTTCCAGATGGCGCTATCATCTGCGAACTGAGAAATATCTTTTTTATTGTTCAGACAGTCTGATATATCATTAATACATATATTAAAAAGTGTTGGGCTGAGAACTGAGCCCTGGGGGGTACCGTTCTCTAGATAGTGGGTATCGGATATTTCATTTCCGATCCGTACTTGTATAAATTGATCCTGAAAAAAACCTTTAATAAATGCATACATATTTCCATTTATTCCAATATTTTTCATTTTATACAGTAAACCATCCCTCCACATCATGTCACAGGCCTTTTCAAAATCTATGAACACTGCTAGTAGCGACTCCTTATTTAAGTTGGCCTTTCTAATTTCGTTTTCTAATTTCACCAGTTGGTCTATGGTGCTTCTATTTTTTCGGAACCCGCATTGATTTACAGATATGACACCTTTATGTTCTAAAAACTATTTCAACCTGTTGTTGACCATTTTTCCATAATTTTGCATAATGTGGAGGTGAGTGATATTGGACGATATGATTGTGGTAAGTTAGGGTTTTTCCCCGATTTAAATATGGGTATTACAATTGAGTGTTTCCACTCTGTCGGGAGAACATGTTTTTCCCAGACCATATTTATAAATTCCAGAACTACTTTTTTGGCAGACACAGATAATTGTTTGTACATGTTATATGTAATATTGTCATCCCCCGGGCTAGTCTCTTTAGTTTGAGAAAGCGCTTCAATAAACTCCTGAAAGGTAAACATATTATTTATATTACTTGTGCATGGCACCGTATCATTTACATATTCTGAATATTGTTTATCAAATTCAGATTTATTTTTAATAAAATCATCTGTATAATTATCTGTTTTACTTACTGCAGTGTAGGTTTCTGCTAAAAGATTGCATTTGTCGGTATTAGTAATAACATATTTATTAGTAGTGATATTTACATTGTAATAGTGCTGGTGTTTGTTTGCTGGTGTTTGAAGTTTTCATATTCTTTACTGCCTTCCATACTTTTGTTAGAGATGTGTCATCATTTATATTATTACAAAACGTTTCCAATAATTCTCTTTGGTTTCTAATAGCGTTTGCTTGGATAATTCTCTTTTACGCCGATAATCTTGTAAGTTTTCACTATTAAAATTACGTCGGGCTTTATTATATGCCCGGTGCTTGTCACGTACAGCCCGAGTACACTCCCCGTTCCACCACGGAACTGCAGATCTGTTAATTTATTTCCCTGCTTTTTCGGAACACAGCTATCAGTAATGTTTATAATGGTATTAATAAGTTTAGTGTGGCTGCTCTCGACATTACCGTCTAAGAGTGCGGGAGTTACCTCCCTTGTACTGGTGGTTTTGTATCGTTCCCAGTCAGCCTTGTGAAAATTCCATCTTGGCTTGTTTACATTGTCATTTAAAAGTGGTTTACATTTATATATTGTTAAAACCGGATAGTGATCACTATCAAAATTATCTGGATATACATTCCAGGTACAATCCCACTATATAACTTTACCAAGCTCACTTGAAGGTTACGAGTCGATAACGTCATTACTATAGTGACCTCATAATGGTCACGTCGGCGATAACGTAAGATGGCTGTTGAAAAGGTGGTTCCGTCTTGGACAATAATAATTTGTTCTTTCATCGTAGGAGCAAAATTTCTGGATATAGTCTTTAAAAAACATTGTCAAATGTAAGTATAAGCATTGAACTGCTTTTATTTGGAAGTTATAGGCTGATGAATGCCAACTGGACAAAGGCAGCATGAAGCGCTAGCGCACTTCATCAAATTTGCCTTTGTCCAGTTGGCACACCCGTGGTTAGCATTCATCAGCCTTTAACTTCCAAATGAAAGAAGCTCAATGCCTAAGTATCACACAGTCGCGACTTTGTGTATTGATATTCCCCGTCGGACTTAGATATTGGAGAGGGATTTTCCCCGTCGGAATTTTTCGTACCATTATAAGTAGCCAATTAAGGTATTTTATAGCTGTAATCCAAACGAATTGTTGATTAATAATAGTTTACTGTAGTCAATGTTTAATGCCAAAACTCTGTCCATCGTGTTTTGATCGCGATTATTGGGTATTTTTGACAAAAATCATAGCAAATTCGTCGTTTGACAGTAGGGCAGCCGGATAATATTGAGCATCAATCAAACACGGCAAGGTTATGAGATTAACGAATTACTGATATGTATAAAGGAATTAGCGTGGAATTCCGTGGTTATCATCATATTTCCGATAGTATGTTAAAATGCCATGTATCACTATAAAACATACCCCAGCCATGTCCTTACGCCCTTCGGGTAGATACTCCCCGTCGGATTTGTATATACATGTACTCCTCGTCGGATTCGTAACTTCCGGTATCACCCGGTGAATGTTGATCCAGTATTTTACCAAATTATATAAGATATATAATATTCTTTATAAGATATCTTATATGATTTATAAGATATCTCATAAAAGATCTCACAAGATATCTTAGTTAATTTTCTTTATAATATATATCTTACATTTTTTATAAGATATCTTATAAAGAAAAGTATATAAGATATCTCATTCATTACATTAAATATCTTATAAAGTATATAAGATATCTTATAAAGTTTATAATATATGTTATATAATATATAAGGTATCTTATATAATTTGGTAAAATCCTTGATCAACGTTATTCCGTGAATAAATAGCAACTTGGCTTGTCATTCATGCGTCTCGTACGTAGGACAGGCCGACCTTAAATGACCTAGCTGTTGATAAGACGTTAAACAACACAAAACTAACACCAAACATAAGGGGGGGGGGGGGGGGGGGGGGGGGGGGGGGGGGGGGGGGGGGGGGGGGGGGGGGGAAGAAAAAAAAAAAAGAAAGAAAAATCATACAAGCATGAATTCGACATTTCATTTTTGACATATTTCATATACATTCAGCCTTTAGGTGGACTGCCGTTTTCGCGACTTCACATATATGGTGTATACTAGCTAATTATCTTTTAAACAGATTAAATTACCAATAGAAGCATTCGACAGCGTTTTGAAAAAAGGATTAAAACTTAAACATTCGAGTATGTTTGATGAAGGACATGCAGACAGGTATTGGAACCCCTGGTCCGATTCTCACAGTACTCCATACAAAAAACTCCTGTATTATGATATGCATAAAAAATGAAAAAATAGATGTACGCTATAATTGGTATATTCAGTATGAAGTAGTACATACAGGCTTCACATTTATTAAAACAAAAATCAATAAATTGGTTCCGGATTTTAAATATCCGGATTTTCCGAACGTGTGTTTACACAGGAAATTTAGTTTTGCCTACAGCGCAAAATGGAAGCAGAAAAGGTAAGATAGCGGAAAAAATTAATTTACAACATATGTCCAAACAAGATTTATTCTGTCTTTAGGATAGAGATATTTAATTTCAAATAGGTTTCAGAAAAAAAATTGTGTAGAGAATTGTGCCATTTTGGGTCAAATATCATAATATTTTGCAATGTTTTAGAATTTTTTAAGCTGTTACCATGGTATTCACAGCTCTTAAAATCACAGAAAATATCAGTTTACTTATCCTTCAGAGCTCTATTAAAATTGCAAATGTTGTACAGATTTCAAATAAATATACTTTATTAGAGGTTATATGTAAGGTTAACTGGCAATGTTAACATATCTAAAACATGTGCCATATTTTTCAGAATTTGGCATTTTTACTGTACACTGCTACCTTGATCGTACTTTAAATTTGCCCCCGTGTTATCAATTTTGATTTAAAATAATGATTTTGTATTATGTCGATATTGTCCAACTTAGTTATACACATCACATATTAACGTCGGGCATCGCAATCTGGGACAACCCTAGATGTCAGGACGTAAAGATGTTAATTACATTTCAGTAGCAGTTCGGAATTAACATTTAAGGTGAATTAGGCGGATTTATAATACCTTTATTTACACCCTCTGTACATCACACTGCCTTTAAAGTCGACAAGGGTATGTAAACACTTTCCATAATCCTGCAATGTGTAAATAATCAACTAGAGATTATCCCTATGGATTTTCGAGACAGCCCGAACTTAAATAACCCACGTAATTTTTTTTAAAAATAAGTAATTGAAAGTTTGGGTTTTTTCAGAGGATGGAAGGCATTTGACGGGATCGTGTAAATTAATGATATTTAAAATCAGTTAACTAATGACAATGTTTGCCTTAGCGAGATACTATAATTACGCCAACAAACATGTCCGCCAGCCTTCACTGAATAACATTGCTAGATTCAACTAATGGAAATGTGGAAGATTTTATAAAACAATCGCACACAATATCCCTTCTGGATAACATATTTTGGTATTAAGCATCACTGATGTGTCCTATAAAGACAACAGTTGTACGAAGCGGATCTTTATTCATTACTTGTCTTTTACTTATTAGGTTTTGCTTTGATAATGAGCCAATTCACCAAGAAATATCTCCCAGACACCAAATAAAAAACCTTTAAAGTGTAGCTAGATTTGAAGAGGTAATTGATAATTATTCAAAACGTGATATGGCGAATCAAACCTAACTTTATTTAAATCATTGAGATTAAAAAAGGCATGTAATATATTATATAAGATAATAAAAAATCTGCACCTTACATATATTTTATTAGATATCCTTTAATTTTTTATTGAATACGTGTGACGTCGGATAGCCGACGTGATGATGTATAAAACACCAGACGCTGAAAAAGTCCAATGTCATCACGTGATATGAAATAATCACTTAGTTTTTATGTTACACCTATTTATTCATTCATTTGTGTCACTTTTAAGTTAAATATTTGACCGTATTGGGACTTGCTATGAGTTACAGAATCTTTTTTTATTCATTTATCAGGAAAAGCATTTTTTCTTCCAAAGGAGGTGAATCCCTCTTCTCTAATCCTTCAAATGTAAGTTGTCTGGTTGAGTTTTATCTTTAAAAGTGTCAACTTCTCGAATGATTGACAATGTGATATGATATCAGCAAAGATTAAAGGAAAAATACACTACATGGTATAACGTTATCCTTACTTAAAAAAATATCTGATGTAGTTTATTTCAATACTGTCAAAAATAATCCAGATATGTAAAAGCGGGTAACTAGACAACTGAGTTATGTGAATGTAAAGCAAGCGAGACTGAACACAATGTAGTGTTCAAACAATCCGTGTTTTTCCGTCCAATTCTTTTTTGGACAGTCTAGTAGATACTCCATCATCTGGTCGATATGCATTAACGATTGTCTGTAGGACTTTGTCGGAAATTTAAATATATCTATCAAGAATGAATGAACATGTCTTATAAGCTTGGTTCAATTCTACGTGTGCAGCAATAACCTGAATAGGACAAACTCGTAGAGAGGGTATAATTACTGTCCCTGACCACAGTATGTTATCATATGTAAACTACGAGGGTTAATTGATATACATGTACTGTATAACGTTGTGAGCCTCGTACGGGAGGATCTGAATTTTGCAGGACATATTGTATTATTTTTCAACACAATCCCCTTCAGTATCTATTCACTTTTGCCAGCGGTGTTTGAGGGCCTCAATGTCACTTTTATAGAGCTACTTTTCTTGGACGTTCAGAAAGTCATCCACTGCATGCATGACGTCATCAGCGGGCTGAAAGTGTGTGTCTGAAATATATAGCTGTTTTCAGTTTTTGAAATAGATGAACGCCTGATAGAGCGAGATCAGGTGAATAAGTCGGATGCTCAATCAATTTAAAGCCACAATCGTGAAATAACAGCCATGGCAATGGCAGACTTGTGAACAGAAGTATTGTCCTGATGGAATAACACATATTTATTGAGCTTTCTGTGGCGCTTAAGTTTAATATTTTCCTGTAACTGCCTCCATTGTTTCGATTGTTGTTTGGCCTCTCTGTGTTAAAATGATGGAACCATGTTTCATCCGTAGGGACAAATCTCTTGAGAAAGTTGGCAGGATCTTCTTAAAAAAAGGTTAACATTAGCACGCAATAATGTGCTTCTGGTGCGCTTCTGATCAACTGTCAGAAGTCTCGGTACCAATTGGGCCGAAAGCTTTCTAATATGCAAGATCCTCGGTAGGAATGGAATGAACTCCTTTCCGTGAAATGCCAACTCTACAGCTGGCTATATATCTTTCTGTGACTCGTCCGTCAGTCATAACAATATCATGAACTTTATTAACCATCTCTTGGGTTGCAACACTGACAGGCCGTCCTGGACGGTGGGTCATCCTCAAGGCTCTGTCGGCCGCGCTTAAATTTCGCCATCCACCTTTTCCCTGTAGAATATGAAGGGAATATTTCCCTAGTGTTGCTACCATATCATCATGGATATCCTTCGGTGTTAAAACTTTTTTATGCAAATATTTGATCACTTTTCTTTCACCGATATTGTCCATTATGCTAAAGTCGTTTGAACTAACCAAATGAGACCCTATATAGTCAGAGAATAGTAGGACTTAAAAAGAAAAAAAAAAAAAAAAAAAAGGTTGAGTACCTCCTTCAGTACGAGGCTCACAACATATCAGTCATCCCTTGTAAATATACCTATCTCCTCTACTATTTTAAGAATAACAGCAAAAGTAGATTTTTATGAACCTTATGAAAAGTACGAAAATAAGACCGGGTGATTCGGAAGGGTAAACGTCTCTGCTTCCTCAACAACACCTTCCATACCGCTAAAGTCCAGATCAAAAGTCCAATAATCCTAAACACCCACTCCTTAAAACGTTTTCTATCAAGTCACTGGAGTTTTCTTCAAAACTGAGCGAACATCTTTGCTCTTTTGTTGTGAGAGCTTTCTTTGAAAAAAAAAAAGAAAAAGAAAAAAGAAAAAAAGCGGGGAAGGGGAATTGGTTGAAGTTTAGGAATATGATATTGAACTTCAGTCTATATGAGAGTTAATCTAACATATCCATAACATAAGAAATGTGCATAGGATGACATAATGAGATTGATTGTATTTCTGGTGGATAACATCAAGACCTCCCAACAGACTAAGGGAATACCCATGGGAACCACAGGCGCTTGCATAGAACATGGGGATTTGATTTTTTATATGGCAGTAGTATGTGTACTGTGGAAAGTACACTACCATATGAAAGAAATTAAATTAAATTTTCTATGCAAGTGCCTGTGTTGGGAACAAACTCCACCCTCACTTGGTTGACGTGTTCATTATTTTAAGGACATTAACCGATTTTAATTACAGCGCCCGTCTTGTATTTTGTATTAGTCTTCTTGTTACAACTCATGTGGAACAAGTATTGGAGACTTATTTTCCTTTGCTGCTGAAGAAGTATGTGTATCAGAGTAATGACCAGGTTGTCTACCATTTAAATTCACAGACAGTCAAAACGGACATCACAATTTACCCAAAAACACCACCCAAACATACCTACACATGGAAATGAAGATATTAACACATGAAAGGTAGCTACAATCGAAATATAGGCGTTTAAATTGTGGGAAGGGAAGTAACTCTCACAGATAAACATTACCACAAGAATTCAGTAATAATATCCAGCTATGTATTCTGTACATGAATAAGAATAGTTGATTTTGTTTGTATTTATTCCAGTGTAATTACATGTAATCTGTATCTCACACACACTACAATGATAAATATTTCTACAGTAACATTAACAGTACATCAAGAATATATCTTAGAGAAGACTTTCTGTAATTTAGAAATAGCAATGCTAAACTTCAACTGTCTGCAATTTTGCTTTCTGGATTAGATTAAAAATCAAATAGGCACAACTTGTGACCAAGGGCAACCTACATATGAAGCTTAATACCATGGGAACCTACATATGCAATATGAGAGATACCTTGGAACTTTTTGATTTCTGGATCATATTCAAAATAGAGCTAGAACACCTATACTGGTCAGCACGGGCCCCATTATGTGGCAAGGGAGCAACATATACATCATACACATCCGCCTCCATATCTGTTGGGCTTACAGGAAAGGAAAAACCTGAATAAAACTCTTGTTAGACTGACCCAGCCACATTGACCTTAACATTCGGTCAGTTGTCTCCTTGTTTTATTCTGAACAACTTTGCTTCATCATGTCATAACAAAAATTCAACCAGAAAAAGATACAATATTTGACCTTTGACCTATGACCTTGAATTTCGACTTAATGATCTTGACCTTTGGTGAGCCGACTCTTTGTTTAATTCTGAACAAATAGGGGAACTTATCAGTGATTCAATGAGTTTGCTTGATAACAACCTTCAATTGTGAAAATCTAAGATAGCCACTGCCTGTCGGCCATCTTGTTTCCAAATTAGACTGAAAATCATATGGAGACATCAAGCGACCAAGGGGAACACACCATTGAAGTTTAGGAAAAATCCTTCTGGTACTTCTCAAGAAATAGAGATAACAAACTTCAAAATCCTAGATGGCCACCTTGCAGCCATTTTGTTTTCTAGATCAGGCTCAAAATCAAATCGGCACATCTACCAACCAAGGGAATCCGACCAGTGAAATTGGAGAAAAAGTCCTTCCTTACTTCTCTATATATAGCGATAACAATCTTCAATTCCTAAAATCCTAGATGATGGCCTGTCTCAAGGTAGAATATACACAACTAGGAACTAAGGAGAACCTACAGGTACATGTGAAATTTGAGAAAGATTCGCGAGAACCTTTCAGAGAAAAAGTGATAAAAAGAATCGTTTAAGGACAGACAGATGATGGATATGAGACAAAGAGTGATTTGATTAGCCCACCATCTATGGCACAAGACAATTCCTAATTTTTTGAAAATGGAAAACAAAACATTAAATCCATATATCTGGACCAAGAATTCTGAATTCATGCCAAGTCTCTGTGTGATACTCTGACCAAGGACTTATCTAAGTCAGTGACAAGGTCATAGTGACAAAGCTTATCTGACAATATCAACAATGGGATCACAAAGTATATACATGTATATACATACATTGATGTGAATTATACACATATAACATATATTAAACAAAGTGCAATTATAAGGGGAAATTCAAATCTTTAACCTTTAAATCAAAGCACATATGCATATGATACAGTGTGTTAATTATTTGAGATATATAACACAGTAGCACACGTGACAAAGGAGGACAATTTTTATGACTCTTTTCTCATGAAGTCTCAAAAACAGGAACTATAGCACCTCATAACCTAGCCAAAAACAGACACAGCTTATATATTACATATGTATGTGATAGTTTGTAATTTACTTGTGTCTTGATAAAGGGGCATGCAGATTGCCTCGGAAATTTGCCAATTTACTTGTCAGTACTATCGTTCTTACTACATGATTAATTATATATATATTTATATATGTATACATATGAAAGTTTTCAAATATATAAACATATGAAAACTTTCAAAAACCATTGTGCATCAGTAGAGAGCAAAAATAAAGAAATCAACACAGCAGTCAGTGATCGCTATATATATACACAAGAGATCTTTCTGGGATCTAGATGCCCACCATTGACGATCCTGAGTGGTTTTATGTAACAGTTATGTTTTATTTATATACATATAAGAGAACTTTCCATGAATTAAAAATTGCAATACTAAACTTCAACTCTTGACTATTTCTGTTTTCTGACTCAAACTCAATATCAACTGGGCACAACCAAAGGAACCATCAGGAACCTATTTATGTAGTTTGAGAAAAAAGCCTTTTGTACTTCTTAACAAGAGATCCAAGAAGTCCCAAAATGCAATATGCACAACTAGGGACCAACCGGAACATAAATATGAAATTTGAGAAGATCCCTTTAGTATTCTCTGAGAAATAACGATTAGTACTCTCTGAGAAATAGCAATAACAAACTTCAATGGTCAAAATCCAAGATGGCTGCCTGTTGACCATGTTGTTTCCAATCGGTTTTAAAATGCAATGTGCATAACTAGGGACCTAGGGGAGGTAACATATGGAATTTAAGACATATTCCTTCAGAACTTTCAAAGAAAGCCAAATCCAGGCTGCCTGTCGTGCATGTTTTTTTTAATTGGTCCCAAAATGCAATATGCACAACTAGGGACCATGGGGAACTTACATAAATGCCATCACTCTAACTTGTTATCTCAATACATAATACATAGCACAATCACAAGGTACTACACTTAAAATAGATTCTAATTTTAATATAGTGTTTCTCCTCTATGTTATCACCACCTCCATAACATATTGAGACAGTCTTATGTATGGAGGAGTCAATGATGATTCTACTCTATCTAATGTATTGAGATAATACTCAGTTTTAACAACTGTATTCATATTAAGTAAAGCATTACCTTCCTATGTTGTATATGTTATGTATATCTGATCAATACCATAGAAAGACAATGGAATGGTAAACAAGAGATCCCAGAGGGATCTTGGCGCCCACCATTGAATGATCTTTATAGGTTCCATGTAAGATTGACCTTTTCTCTATTTTTCCCTTCCTCTTACTAATCTGTGTATATTGAGAAACATCCCTCCAGTACTTTTCAAACAAGGGGAACCTATGTATGAAATTTGAGAAAGATCCCTTGACTACATTCTGAGAAATAGTGATAACAAACTTCAATTGTCAAAATCCAAGATGGCTGCCTGTCGGCCATGTTGTTTTCCGATTGGTCTCAAAATGCAACATGCATAACTAGGCACCAAGGGGAGCCTACAAACGAAAATTGAGAAAGATCGCTTTAGCACTTTCTGAGAAATAGCGGTAACAAACTTCAATTGTCAAAATCCAAGATGGCTGCCTGTCGGCCATTTTGTTTTCCGATTGGTCTCAAAATGCAATATGCATAACTAGGCACCAAGGGGAGCCTACAAACGAAAATTGAGAAAGATCGCTTAAGCACTTTCTGAGAAATAGCGGTAACAAACTTCAATTGTCAAAATCCAAGATGGCTGCCTGTCGGCCATTTTGTTTTCCGATTGGTCTCAAAATGCAATATGCATAACTAGGCACCAAGGGGAACCTACAAACGAAAATTGAGTATATGTATATCTGATCAATACCATAGAAAGACAATGGAATGGTAAACAAGAGATCCCAGAGGGATCTTGGCGCCCACCATTGAATGATCTTTATAGGTTCCATGTCAGATTGATCTTTTCCCTACTTTTCCCTTCCTCTAAGTCTTACTTATCTGTGTAAATTCAGAAACAGCCCTCTAATACTATTCAAACAAGGGGAACCTATATATAGAATTTAAGATTTAGCTATAATGGCTGTCTGTCGGCCATGTTGTTTTCGTATTGGTCCCAGTATGCAAAACTAGGCACTGAGGGGAACCTACATATGAAATTTGAAAAAGATCCCTTCAGTACTTTCACAGAAATAGCGATAACAAACTTCAATTGTCAAAATCCAAGATGGCTGCCTGTCAGCCATGTTGTTTTCTGATTAGTCTCAAAATGCAATATGCATAACTAGGCACCAAGGGGAACCTACATATGGAATTTGAGAAAGATCCCTTCAGTACTTTCTCAGAAATAGCGATAACAAACTTCAATGGTCAAAATCCAAGATGGCTGCCTGTCGGCCATCTTGTTTTTCGATCGGTCCCAAAATGCAATATGCATAACTAGGCACCAAGGGAAACCAACATATGAAATTTGAGAAAGATCCCTTCAGTACTTTCTCAGAAATAGCGATAACAAACTTCAATGGTCAAAATCCAAGATGGCTGCCTGTCGGCCATGTTGCTTTCCGATCGGTCCCAAAATGCAATATGCATAACTAGGCACCAAGGGGAACCTACATATGGAATTTGAGAAAGATCCCTTCAGCACTTTCTCAGAAATAGCGATAACAAACTTCAATGGTCAAAATCCAAGATGGCTGCCTGTCGGCCATCTTGTTTTTCGATCGGTCCCAAAATGCAATATGCATAACTAGGCACCAAGGGAAACCAACATATGAAATTTGAGAAAGATCCCTTCAGTACTTTCTCAGAAATAGCGATAACAAACTTCAATGGTCAAAATCCAAGATGGCTGCCTGTCGGCCATGTTGCTTTCCGATCGGTCCCAAAATGCAATATGCATAACTAGGCACCAAGGGGAACCTACATATGAAATTTGAGAAAGATCCCTTCTGTACTTTCTCAGAAATAGCGATAACAAACTTCAATGGTCAAAATCCAAGATGGCTGCCTGTCGGCCATCTTGTTTTCCGATCGGTCCCAAAATGCAATATGCATAACTAGGCACCAAGGGGAACCTACATATGAAGTTTGAGAAAGATCCCTTCAGTACTTTCTGAGGATTAGCGATAACAAGAATTGTTTACGGACGGACGGACGGAGGGACGGACGGAGGGACGGACGACGGACCACGGACGCAGGGCGATTTGAATAGCCCACCATCTGATGATGGTGGGCTAAAAACAATAGCAGAAAGTACGATATTTATAATAATATGTCTCAAATATCAACACAACAGCCAGGTTTTGGACAGAAGATGCAGTTTATCAATATTACATAATTATTTACAGAATCCACAATTACACCATGTGTAATATTACATAATTAATAACATTTTCCTGAATCTCCAACTATTCTATTGCTATCTAAAAGCTACACATCTTAAACTAGGTTCACCTCTACCTCTTTGGTATAATCTAGTCTCAAACAATAACAATACAATCAACTTTACTTAGACAAATATAGCAGCATCCATTTTAGAACATGGACACTGCAGTTGTCTTTGTATTTATCATACAAATCACACATACATGTACATGTATATCAACATGTACCAAATTTTATCAAAATCAGACAATATCTAAATTCCAATCTGGACCCTCTGTTTGGTGGCCATCTTAAATCCTATACCAGTATTTTTGTTTAAAATGAAACATTGCCATGTTATCATCCCTTTCACCAAGTTTCATTTGGATCGGCATCAAATAGAACAAAAGTTGTTACTGGATATGATTAGGGCCAGTCAGAGATTCATAAAATTAACACAGCCATTGTCTTAGTATAAACCAACCACATGAACATACCAATTTTCATGAAAATTGGGCATTATCTAAATTTTGACCAATCAGAAGCCTCCATTTACATATGTAGCTGTGATCTTGAATCGTAATTGAGCATTTTTCTTTCACTTAAAATCAGAGATGTCATGTTTTCATTCCTCCAATCAAGTTTCATTGAGATCCACCAAACAGAACAAAAGTTGTTACTGCATATGATCTCAGCCAAACAGAGGCTGTGATGGCCATCTTGGATGAAAAGAGTAAGGTGCACAAGATATCACACTTATTATATGTACGCAAAGTTTGGTGAGGATCGCATTGGTAGTTCCTGAGATTAGCTTTTACATTGCATCAGGACGGGCATAAAGACCCCATGATGTCAAGTAAATGAAATTATACTAACATTATATGGCCTAATTAATGCTGCCGCCATCTTCATGTGGTTGTTTTTAATGTCTAAGTAATGGTATATAATTACAAACTGTATTTGTTATACATCTGGTTAGATCTTGGTGATAGCAATAGGCTTACTTACAGTGGTTTAGTGGCTTTAGTTGAGGTAAAACTGAAATATCTGTAGAGAAAGTATGCATATAACTACACCAGTAAACCTGTATGTAGTCCACAAAGTATGCTCACCTCAACTAGTTTTTGGATGAGATATCACCACACTTAACTAAAATATTTTTTGAAAGAGAAAGACAATTATCAATTTTCAAAAGTTAACTGTACATTCGAATTCCTGTATGTTAAAGATAATGTTCAATATGGCAATACTTACTGTCACTGCAACACTGTTTTAATACCTTATTAAAAATGATGAGGACAAGAATATTTCTTCAAGCTTATCTTTTTGCTTTGTCACCTTGTTACACAGGTAATCAGTTGCAAGTGTACAGTAGTTAGAATGGACATCTAATTTTATTTCTTGAACAATTTGACAAGATGATCATACAAAGGGTTCTTCCTGCTGTACTTGAATTCCTTTGCCATGTCTAAAACAGATCTCCCGTTATCAGTAAGCATAGTTGTGATGTCATATTTCTGCCCTGTCGACTCTGCGTACTGTTGCAAATGAGTTTCATATTTAGTGAACCAGTTTACATCTGATGTACGCTTGGCTATGTAATGTAGACAATGGCAGTCAAACTTGTCTATCATTGTGGTAAGTACCGGGTAGCGCAAACACAAATCTAGACAAAGCTCCTTGTCACTCTGAATACAACAAATATGTAATATGGTTCTCCCTTCCTTATCTACAACTGTAGTTAGTGCCGGGTAGAGCTCGCACAAATCTAAACAAAGCTTTCTGCGTCCCTTTTCACAACACATATGTAATATAGTCCTCCCTTTATTATCTACATATGAGGTTAGTGCTGGGTAGGCTCTGCATAACTCTAAACAAAGCTCCCTTTGTCCCGTCCTACAACTCGTATGTAATACAGTCTTCCCAAACTTGTCTGCAATTGTGATTAGTTCTGGATATAACTTACATAGTTCTAAACAAAACTTCACATGTCTCTTTATACAACTCACAAATAATACTGTCCTCCCATCTTTGTCTACAATTGTGGTTAGTGCTGGGAAGAGTTTACATAACTCTAAACAAAGCTCTGTATGTCCATTCATACAACTCCAATGTAATATTGTCCATCCATAGCTATCTACGATGGTGGTTAGTGCTGGGAAAGATTTACACAACTGTAAACAAAGCTCCCTGTGTCCCCTCTTACTACTCCAATGTAATATTGTTAAACTGCGTTTATCTACAACTGTGATTAGTGCTGGGTATAACTTACATAAATCTATACAATTCTCTGTGCAACCCCACTCACTACACACATGTAATACTGTCCTCCCCTCATTGTCTTTGACTGAGGCTAATGCTGGATATAATTTACATAAATCTACACAAAGCTGCATGTCTCTCCACCAACAACTCCAATGTAAAAATGTCTTCCCTTCATTATCTACAACTGTGGTTAGTGCTGGATATAATCTACACAAATCTAAACAAATCTCCCTGTGTCCTCTAAAACAGCTTACATGCAATACAGTTCTCCCATACATATCTACAACTGTGATTAGTGCAGGATATAGCTTACACAACTGGAAAAAAAGCTCCCTGTGTCCATACCTACAACAAAAATGTAAAATTGTGTCCTCAAACTTATAACCTAAAGTTGTGGTTAGTGTTGGATAAACCTTGCACAAATCTAAACTAAGCTCTCGTTTTCCATGCTTACAACTCTGATGTAATACTGTCTTGCCAAACTTATCTATTAACTGTGACATGAACTGAGCACATGCACAATTTTGATGTACCACACGACCATCTTCTGATTCACACTGATGTTGCGCATCTTCAACTCTACACAAGGATTTAAGTACCGTTCTCTCCACAGTCTGAAATATACTACAGTTTCCTGTCAATACCACAAGATGGAGTGTGCTACTTCCATCTTTTTCAGTGTCATATACCAAGTCTGGATAAGTGTCACACAACAAGGTCACCATCTCTTCTCTTTCACTCAAACACGCCTCGTGAAGAACATTTATATGTGCTGCATAATGTGATGATCGTGACCTGCGTGCCTTCGTTGTAGGAGTGATGTCATATGTCAGTAGTTTCCTCAGTAGATCTACACTCCCACCCTTCACTACAAAAAATGGTGTCTCCTTGTCAGGTGTAACACCCTGTAATAGGAGATACGAGGCACATTCTTCTGAACCAATGGAGCATGCTCCATTCAATAAGGCAAGTTTTATCTCAAGACACAAAGTTTGGTCAACATTCTGACCATTTAGCCATTTAATATATCCCTGTAGAAACTGGGTATCATTCCATACATCTAATGTAACTAAATATTCCCATTCACTAAAATACCTATATCTTCTGGGATCAATAGATTTAAACTCTTTGAGTGAGCGTTTGTACATGGCATCTTTTTTTTTCGTAAGATGATATGACTATCCTGTTTGGGGTGTGTTTGGCTGTAGTAAGAAAACTGAGGAACTTGCTGGGACAATTTTGTATGTAACCAATGGGAGTTTTCTCTCCATACAAAAATGCCACTGTTTCCTCAATCGAATCATGATTGAATTTGTAATAAGAATCAAATCCTCCTTCTATTTCGGTGAACTCTTTTTTCACTAGCGAACCCAGCAGACTTTCCAATGATTCCTTCACAAATTCAGGTTTTCTCCCCTTGTTGTACATGAGTTCTGAAGTTGGAATAACTCTGACTACATCAACAGCAAATGCTGCTTCTAGCAATTTGTTATTAATATTTTCACTGGAAGGGTCTAAATCATTTTCCATCAATTTGCCTCCATTGAGAAACAGATAGAGCAACCCATAAAATTTCCCATCTTTTAATTTAGCTAAAGCTGATTTCATAAAATGAAAAGGTCTTCTAAAGAAGTTTAATCTCTCTTCTTGCAAAGCGGGTGTGTCCCTGAACAATCTACAACACTGGGGAAACCCAATGTCTGGGGCTGATCTTATTATCTCTTTCTCTTCATCATCTGTCCATTTAACAAATTCATCTTTTGGTTCATATAACCTTAATAATTCCAGTTTTTCTTTTTCATCTTTGTACTCATTTAGGTCAATAATGTTTTGTTCTGTGAATATATTTTCCAAACAAGAACTATCTAAAGAGTTTAAAATTCCACTGCGAATGGTAATGACAAGAAAATTGCTCTCAGAGTGCTCACTTTCACAAAATTTGGATAGAACAGCTTTTTGTCTTTTCTCCCATTCTTCCACATCTGCATAACACACAGCATTCTTACCAAAAATATCATCTAAATAAACAACTAATTGTGACTTTGGTGCCACTGAATCTAAGTCCTTTATGTCATATAATTCCAGTGGTTGTCTGCAAAGGTTCTTCTGTTGCTCCTCCTCACTGCAAAGTGAACGAAGGAGTTCAATTGCAATAGATGATTTCCCATCTCCCGTATTTCCCTGGATTATAACAATCCTGTTCTTCAGAAGTTTTTCCCGGGCATCACAGAAACTTTTGGTGGCAATAAACTGGTAACTTTTTCTTTCATTATTTATCATGTTTTTTGTTGTTTCTGCAAGGAAATATGTAATAATTAACTCTAAGATGAATCATCACTAGTATTTAGGAAAACCCAAGACAGCTGGCCATGGTAAACAAGCATTCTGTGAGTATTGCTAAACCAACACATGTTCCCTACCGGTGCCCCCAAGTTAAACCTTTAGCCAATTCAAGTTTGATTAAAAAAATTGATAGCCACAACGTTAACTGAAACATGGTCATTTTATGAAAATAAGTTCATTCCAAACAATGTGTAAATTCAACTCTATTGGGGTGAATAAACAATGTTTCCTGCCCATAAAAGCTATTCAGGTATTCTTTTTGTATGTCTACTGTAGAGAATAAAAGGATCTAAAGTGAATTTAAATTGAAATGTATAATAACAGACTTGGATTGAAATATAAACATAATTCTGTATAGCACAGCATAGTAGTACACTGATTTTATTCCAAAAGAATCTCACATCAGTGAAGCATTCAATACAGAGAAAACAGTTAAGCCCATATCATGGAGAAAAAAACAATAAAAAAAAAAGATTTTTTTTTTTTTTCATTTTCAACTGTACAAAAGTAATGCCACACACCCAAAGAACCTCTATGCAAAGAATCGGCATCCTTATACCATTATTAAGTGAATGGTGTGACACTATAAAACTTTAACCTCAATACAGCAATAACAGTTAAGTTCATAATATGGCAAAAATTTCAAAAAAAAACCCCAAACTTTTTTCCTTTTTAACTGTACAAAAGTAATGCCACACACCAAAAGAACCTCTATGCAAAGAATCAGCATCCTTATACCACTATTAAGTGAATGGTGTGCCATTATAAAACTTTAACCAAAACTCTAACCGGACGGACGGACAGACGCAGGCAAAACCTATAGTCCCCCATTTGGGGAAATTCATGAATACCCTGTGAGGACCACTTATATTCTTAACATTAAAAGTTTAAAATCTAGGGCACAGAAAAGGTCCCCACAATGTATGTGCTTCTAAACCTGAACTTAACTTGAGTGTAATGACTCAAGAGAATGTGCATGAACTCTTTTGACCTTTTGACCTATAAAGCTATCCCAAGTAGGTAATTTCTTCAGTAAAGCACTGATTAAAAGTCAGAGGATAACAAGCCTCAGCTAGAACTGTAAACCAATGCCAACCCAAAAACCTTTTACATTTCATTTGCAACCATGGCAACCAAGTGACATCTACCAGGTATTGTTTGGGAAAACAGCAGTGCTGCATTTGATATCCCTCAAAAAACTTATATACCAATTTTCAGCTTAATGAGACAATATCTCAATTCAGACCAATCAGAAGCTTCCATTATTTCCATTGTCTTGAGTAATAGGTATTCATAAATAACCCAACCTGACTAAGTTTAATAAATTGACGTCACACAAAACCTGTGTTATAGTGACCTGATTACCACAACATCTATTGTTTTGGAAAATAGTGCCAAGGTACTAGCTTGTCCTCAGCTTAATTGGACAATAATTCAAATTTGATCAATCAGAAGCCCCATAATGTTTCCATTTGAATGGTTCTGGAAACAACTGACTTAAATAAAAGGCATTTATAGCAACTGGTATTGATAAAGCAATGCATGCACCCTACTTGCCCTCAATAGAAGAATAGTACCAGTGACTTTACCTTGACCTTGAACCAAAAACCCTAACTCAAACCTATCTCAAACCTATCTGAGATATTGTGGTCCTTCATCATGGTGTGAAGTTTAATCAACGTCTCTCAAGGTATGAACCCACTAGAGTGTTGGCAAGGGTTTTCTAAAAATAGTAATGGTGACCTTGACCATGTGGTATACAGAACTCAAAAACATAATGGATAAACTAATATTCTATCTATAGTAACAGAGATCTTGACCTTTTACCTTCATACCTTGAAAGCAACCTGGACAGATGCCTATCTGAACTTTTCAATTTTGTATTATGCAACATCCAGCATTAGAACACTCTACAGATTCACTCTTTACATTGGATTCAGACAAAATTTCATTTAACTATCCTCAATTGTTCATAAAAATAAGAAATTGACCTTGGCCTTAAACTTTTGACCTAGCAACCTTAACATTTACATTTTTTTAGTGGCCATGCAGGTGCCTTATAGGTCAATAACTGGTTGCCAATGGTGAATTCAAGGCGCCATGGATACTAAAATAGGTGCCACTTTGAGCCTTATAATGTTAAATCCAGTTACTGGAAGGCTTATTAACCAAAACTGAAGATCAGGTAACATAAAGGCCATGATCTTTGATAGAAGTTTCCATCAATGAGATGTTTTCTAAATGTTGTTTCAATCCTTTATACTGGTGGTTTCCATGGATAACAATCTTTCCAAGAAAATAATCACACTCAGCCTTGTTCAGCAAACTCACCTATCATGGAGACCATCTTAGGATCCCTTTCTGAAAAATTAAAGGATCACTCTCAATAAATGTCATGTGGTTTTAATTAGCTGCCAAGAACTAATAATAATGGCTGAACGAACGATCGGTCAATTGAAAATGAAACAAACTAGTAACTGACGGAATGATCGAAAGGAAAGGACATTCTTAAATGGCAGGTAGACATACATGAACATAAATCATAGTTCTCTTAAGAAAGACTCATTCGTAATATTTCATTAAATTTTTTCACATTATATCTAATTTTCTAATCTAAACATTTCTGCAGATACTAACCTGATTACCACTTGATTAAAAATATCAGAGTAGGCTAGGTTTATTCATGTCAATAAATCTTATAGCCCTTCATTGCAGAAATGCTTTTGGCTTAACCTATATATACGGTCTCAAGTTTTCAAGTTATAAGACTTGTGCACAATTTTGAATCTACAATGTAAATCAAACAATATCTTACCTTTATGTCTCTCCATGTCTTTTTTTATTGTGTCTAGTCTGTCTTGAACATCACTTATTTCCCCTGAAAAGACAAATATACAAGTATATCATTGTGAAGTGTCATACATCTGAATTATAAATACACTCACATACAAAAACATCCCAAAGGGATATTGATATCTTCACCAGTTACAAGTTTAATATTTCCTTTCCCCCTTCTTGAATTTTACTGAAAGACATGTCAGTTAGATATGAACTGTGTTGTAATTTTACATGATAAAGCAAGAGGTCCACTAGCCCTGTATTACTCTAACCTCTGCAACAAAGGAAGAAGAAATAGAAGATGTCATTCAATTGAACAAACTTGGTAGCCCTTCACCCTAGCATGCCCAATATCAAGTCCCTAGGACTCTTGGTTAGATTTCAGTATATTTGACCCCTGTGACCTTAAATGAGGGTCAAGGTCATTCATTTGAACAAACTTGGTAGCCCTTCACACCCAACATCAAGTCCCTAGGACTTTTGGTTAGATTTCAGTATATTTGACTCCTGTGACCTTGAATGAGGGTCAAGGGCATTCATTTGAGGAAACTTGATAGCCCTTTCTCCCAGCATGACACATGACCAATATTAGGTCTCTAGGCCTCTTTGATTTTGGACGAAGGACGGACGCGGCATAATCTCGCTTGTCCTTCGGGCATAAAGTGTCAATTATAAGAAAATTGAAATTACAGTAAAAACCTTGATGATTCAAACTTCGTTGATTGGAATTTCTCGCTGTATCGAACTTTTTGCTTGGTCCCGAATTTCCTTACTATATAATGCTACTAACGAACCTATGCATGATTCAAATTTTTACAAATCGAAGTTTTCCATGTATCAAACTTTTTTCATGGCCCTTTAGCTATATTATATGTACGGTAATTAACATCTCATGATTCTAACAAAAAGTTACCTGTACTGACCACTGAACAGGTGTTTGTCATGACCCCTGTGGCAAGATTTCACACCTCTCCCACAAATGCCCTGACTAACAATGGGGATAACGATAGCGTGTGTTGTCACTCCTGGTCATGGGGTTAATTAATAATCAGACCAAATTGATAGATAAAATGTGTATTGAGAAGCCATGGCATTTAATCACTCTGATAAAACATTCCGGTAGTCGTCTCTGATGATCTCCGCTGCCATTGAAATCAGCGGTCGGTAAATTTAATCATGGAACAGTAAAACAAGCGGAAAAAGTTTTTTTTCGGAAGAAGCCGTTACTGGAGACACAACTTCATGCCATCCTTCAACTCTGTATAAAGTTTCAAGAAAATCCATAAAAAAACTAAGTGAACGCATAGCCAGACAAAATTATGACACATTTTGTATCAAAAAGGGACATAACTCTGTTAAACAGGGCTAAATCGCAAAATCACAGCAGGTGACACAAGTTCATATGGTCTCCTCACTATATACAAAATTTGAGTGAAATCCATAAAGAAATGAGCGAATGCAGAGCCGTACAAACTTTGTGACAGACGGACGGATGGACGGACGGACTGACAAGTTGATTCCAGTATACCCCCCTAACTTCATTGTGGGGGGTATAATTAGGCAATTAACTATACTATATATATAAGATAAAGACAAAAACCTTAATTGAGTCCATCTTATAAACTACAGTCAAACCTGTCTATAACGACCACCCAAGGGGAGGCAGAAAAACAGTCACTATAGACAGGTTGCCTTTATAGACAGGTCATAATTATCGCACCAACCAATTTACATGAAACTGCCATGAATAACTTGTCATTGAACAGGGCATTCAGAAGACCAGTCAGAAGTCAAATAAATGCATAAAGTTGTAATCACAAAATTAACTGACCGTGTCAAATGAAGCCACCTATGCAGTTGTAATGTAATATTACCCACACACATGGTGACCCGACTCCTCTCTCACCGAGCCCCAGGCCAGGGCAGCTACAGTAATTATAGGCTATTTAAACAGGTGGTAGGGGTCTTTTGTTTATATACTCAGGCCAGGTTTGTGGTGGTCGTTTGTTTGTATAATCAGGCCAGGGTTGATGTGTCTGAATTTTCCGGGGATTTAATGAGGGATGACTGCCGAGAGCAGAAGATGGCTGACAGAAATTGGTCGCTACAGAAAATAAATTAGCGACCAACGTTCCAAAATCACCGGTCGTTAGTCACATTAGACAGGTAGTCGCTATACAGAGGGTTGTTATAATAGTAAAATCTCACGGGGAAGCTTAAAACCGGTAGTTATAGACAGGCAGTCATTATATACAGGGGGTGTTAGAGCAGGTTTGACTGTACTTCGATAACCCTTCTCCAATGTTACTATTGATAAAGTATCTTGACTCTCTATATCATACCTTTGACATTTGCCACACCAGTTTTCAACATGTCTTGTCTACCTTTGAAGTCATCAAATTCCCCTGAAAAGACAACATTATAATCAGTGTGGAGTCTGAATACAGAACATTGACGTTAATTATGGAAAACATTAAGTGTCATATATACATATCAATTAAAAGAGGCCCATAGGGCCTTAACATTAACCTGAGATGCAGGCAGTTGATGTTTTTGCTTTTAAAGGATCTGACCCCTGTGATCTTGAAAGCCAGTCAAGCACAATCATTGGAACAGACTTGGCAGCCCTCAATCCAAACATTTAACTGCCAAATATGATGACCCTGAGGTTTTTGGCTTTGATGAGGAAGATTTTGTTAAAGCCACATTTGAAAGCAGTGACCTTAACTTGATCTTAGTTGCCACCATCCCAGCATGCTACTGACTCACAATCATGACCCTGGTCCTCTTGGCTATTGATGAAAAGTCATTTGAAGATTAAAACCCTTTTGACATCTTTGACCTTGAAAGTTGGTCAAGATGGGTTATTTTAACAAACCTAATATATAGCCCTCTTTCAAATCCCAAGCATGCTAATGGGCCGACATCCTGACTTTGGGCCTCTTGGTTATTGAGTAGAAATTATTAGAAAACTTCAACACCTTTGACACCTGTGACATCAAATGCTGTTCATTTGTAAACATATGGTAGCCATTTCGGCCAAAAACATAACATATCGAAACCAATGCTGACTCTTATGCAGACACTGGGGTGACAACATAAGGTCCCCCTTTCATTGAGAGACAAGCTAAAAAGGTTTTGGTAGTCATTTAAAAAACTAGACACTTAAATACAAAAACAACTGTTGATTATTCTTGATTTTTCTTATCAACAATTCAGATCTGGACCATTCATTTATGACAGAGTGACTCATTATTCTCAGTAAGTAGACATTTGATTAAAAGGGTGGTTATCCCAACTACATGTATTTCTAAGTTATTTAAAAAGTTCTATTCTTATAATGTTCTGTTGAAATCCTACATTTCTTACCCTTTATGTTATCCACATTAGTTGCCATTGTGTCATGTTGATCTTTGAGACCACTGATCTCCCCTGGAAAGACAAACAATAAATATATGTATAGAGAATAAATTTCAAAGTACTGTTATTGGGAAATACCAAACATTCCATATCTTAAGTATCAATGTCTAACATTGTGTCACTAATTCTAAATACCCGTAAGTTTAACATTTCCCCTTCATTCTTGCTCTCTTATATTTTTGCAGTATTAGCAGAAATCAATCACATGGGACTTTTGTTCAAACAAATTGGCATGTTTTGCACACCTGATTTTCTGGGCTTCTTTGAGATGTTGTTTCAAGATTTTAAGCATATTTGATAAATTGATTTTGAATGAAGGTCAAGGTAAAACATTTGAACAACTTAGTAGCTCTACACCAAGCATCCTACAGGCCAAATATCCAGATGTCTGCGCCTCTTGGATACTGAAAAGAAGATCTTAAAGACTTGAGCATATTTGACCCATGACCTTGAATGTAGGTCAAGATCAAGGTCTTTCATTTGAACAAACTTGACAGCCCTATATATGCCCAAACATCCTACAGCCAATTATCAGGTCTCTGGGAATTTTGGTCATTAAGAAGAGGTTATTCAAAATTTTTAGCTTGTATGACCCTTGTGACCCTAAATGTAGGTCAAGGTCTTTCATTCGAACACACTTGGCAGGCCTACATCCCAACATCCTATGGGTAAAGTATTAGGTCTCTGGGTATCTTGGTCATTAAGAAGAGGTTGGTTTAATTTTTTTTAGCTTGTTTGACCCTTGTGACCCTAAATGTAGGTCAAGATCAAGGTCTTTCATTTGAACAAACTTGACAGCCCTAAATATGCCCAAACATCCTACAGGCAATTATCAGGTCTCTGGGAATTTTGGTCATTAATCTTGAAGAGGTTATTCAAAATTTTAGCTTGTATGACCCTTGTGACCCTAAATGTAGGTCAAGGTCTTTCATTGAAACAAACTTGGCAGCCCTACATCCCAACATCATATGGGTAAAATATCAGGTCTCTGGGAATCTTGGTCATAATAAGAAGATGTTGGTTTAAAATTGTTTAGCTTGTTTGACCCTTGTGACTCTAAATGTAGGTCAAGATCATTCATTTGAATAAGCTTGGGAGAGATTCACCCCAGCATGCATGCTACGGGTAAAATTGGGACTATGCACCTTTTGATTTAAGTTGTTTAAAGGAAATCTGAGGCCAAGATGGCCGCATAGCTCACCTGGATATTTAAGTACAGTGGAACTTCGTTAACTCGAAGTCGACGGGACCACGAAAAAACTTGGAGTTATCCGAGTGTTCGAATTAAGCGAGTTATTGTTTTTGGTGAAAAGTTTGGTCAATATTTGTCAACATTATATAATCATTATAACTTCGCTCTGTCGCTCATCAGTTTAGTTTGAAGACTGGTCAATACATGTAAATATATATGTAATGTTTCGTTATGTCACTTGTAATTTGGTGTAGTTGTGCCGATATACAGTCACGATAAAGTTTCTTTCACTTAGTCACTTCAATAACGATCTGATGTGCAAGTCATGTTTGCAAAAGGTAAACGATAAAACGAAATTCGACAAAATAACAAGTTATTAATGTCAAAACAAATAACCGTTTAAGTTTAACACAGATTGCATGCAAAACGTAACAGAACCATTACCTTTTATTGGACATATATAAAATACTGTTTGATCGGCCTACTTACTTTTTATTGATAACCACGCCATTTCCATGTGTATTAGCACCGGAAGTTGGGCTGTGCATGTGCGTATAAAATGTTACTGTAACTGAGTTGGCGTTTTATCCGATTTAATAGGCAGCACTGACCGTTACAGTTGTACTCTGAACACCTCGGCAGTAATTACGCTATTGTTTCAGCAGTTTAAAGATTTAATAGGAGCCGGTGACTGTGTCATTTCTACACCTGTAAAAACATCAGCCGGGTAGATCTACCGGTGTGTCAGAGATTAGTTCCGCTTGAGCGAACGGGTAGATGAGTTGTTGACTATCGTGTGTACTGATATCGGCGACCGCCTTGGGAAATTACCTGATGTAAGTAAAGCAGTACTTTTTATCACCAAGACTTGTTGTTATAAGATTCAACCGACAATTTCTTTTATGAATTTATGAAACACTTATAATAGCATGTAGGTTAGTAGTGCCGATATGTTTAGTATTACAAACGGAATTTAGCTCTTAAATATGTCGGCGTTTGCCACCGATCGACGAAAATGATACTTCGAGTTATTCGAACATTTCAAGTAGGATTTTTATTGTTGGGACCAAATTTTTACTTCGTATTATCCAAGTTTTTAGAGTTATCCGAATTCGAATTTTCCGAGTTTTTTTTACTAAGATAAAGAGAGAATTCGGCCGGGACCGGCGAGGTACTTCGAGTTAAGCGGGGTATTCGAGTTATCCGAGTTCGAGTTAACGAAGTTCCACTGTAATTCTCATTTATGTTATATTACAAATAAATTACTATTTTTCAGCTGCTTCACCTAGTTAACAAATGTGGGCCAAATCCTGTCATTCTTCAAAAGGAAGAATTATTTCCCATTTTGGACCCCACCTCTCCTACCCCATCAGAGCCAATCTCAACATTTATACAAAATTTGATCTCATTTACCCCATAATGCAACAGGCTGGAAATCTAGTCAAAATTCATTCAGTCATTCAGGACTAGTATGTTGATGGACAACGGATAACGAACACTGCACTATAGCATAGGTTCACTGGCCCCTTGGGCCAGGTGAGCTAAACATGAACAATTAAATATTTGAACAGGGTTATTTCCCCTTAGACCATATCATATGATACACAGGGTAATTAGATATCTCAAAGACCAGTATATTACATACATAACAATAGACTGTAAAGTCATTGTCAGGTTAAAGTAAACATTGCAAAAAGGTACTACAAGTAACAGGTATATGATTATATATAAACATTTAGTGAGAATTGACATCAGCATATATTGTAGCGTATAAATAAAGTTAAAAGTAAAAAGATAACTTATATCTAAGAATGTATGATTTTGGTAGATTTTAGTCAGAAAATCAAATCATCTTGACATTAAACTACCTTTGTTAAGTGTTGCTGCCATGTTAATTCAACTTGAGTCAGTTACGCATTTTAAAGTGGGGACATAAATTATACACTAAGCATCAAGAAGATTTTGACAACAGCATAGCCTAATCATGAAATTAATGACCGGGTAAAAATCCTGAATTTATTTTTTGAATGATGACAATCAATTGGGAATTTTTGTATTGAAATTGGGAAAAAATAAGGTAATTTATTACTGGGAATGGGACCGATTATCCACCCCAAATATGTAGGCAGGTAAACCCTGAATGGTTTCAAAGTAAATAATTTCACATATAGCTCTTAAGATCTCTCGACCTTTTATATCATACCTCTTATTTCATCCACATCGTTTGCTGTCGTATCTTGCTGGTCTTTTACATCATTGGTTTTATCTAAAAAGACATAAACATTCAGTATTATCATTTTACCTCTGCTTTGTTTTCTTTTTGAAATACATGTCCTCTACTGCCCCCCACTAAAAATAGTAACAGTGATCTTGACCCAAAAACTCTGAAACTGCATGGAACTTGATATGTCAATCATTATGGTGAAAAAAACCCTACTTCCCATTCTTCTATATATCTAATATGGTATATAATGCACATTTGTACATTGTATAGTAATCATCAAAATACTGCATCCTCCAAGGCACACAGGAAACAGTCAGTTCAGATAGACTACATATATATCTTTTCCATTTAAAATTTGTTTCATAAAGTCTTAATCACAATAATTTTAAGTTTATTTTTTGTAAAGGAACGTTCATATCAATTTAAGATTTGCCTCTATCTTAAGTTAAATCCAATAATATTGAAGTAAAACTGATCAGCTTGATTTACAATGATCTTTTATATGAAATCCATATATGGTAGTAACAACTACTAACAACCTTTACAACACAACGTACCTACATGTATTACTACAGCCAGAAATGAAAGAAAGTAGGTGACATACACTACCCTCCGGTTCTACAACACCACTCTAACACTTATGTCATAGTTAAATTGATTATATCTCTATCTATACAGTATATACATATTAACTAGAACACTGACACGTCAGAAAGGGCCCCGCTATGTGTCTGACCCTTCAGGGTAAATGTAATAATTATTGTCAGTGTTTTTCCTGCCTATATAACTGGGTGCGCCAAACGACCCCATTCTCAATGCGTTTTAGCCTGATTTTTTCCCAAAATCAACTCGAAAATTCCCAATAATTTCAACCAATCAGAAACCGCCATTTGTTACCATGGCAACAGACGGTTTCATAAGTGGTACTATTGTGTTTGGCTTCGCTAAAAACCACTATGTACCAATTTTCACAGAAATCGAACAATATAGAAATTTCAACCAATCAGAAACCTCCATTTGTTACCATGGCAACAGACCGTTTTGTAAGTGGTACCAATTTTCACCGAAATCCTTCAAGTCTTGTCAATAATTTGGCGCAAAAGAAAAAAACGGACAGACGGACGGACAGACAGACAGACAACCTGATTACTATAGGGCACCACATCTTCGATGCGGGGCCCTAATAAACCAGATTATTTATTAAACAAAATTACAGTTAACCTGGTTATTGCTACAAATTAAAATCAATCAGGTTATAAGATTAACCAGGTTATAAGTACAAACTTCAATGGGAAATTTATATAATTAACCAGGTTATTAGTACAAACTACAATAAGTTATATAATATTATATTCAACTTAGGTTATTAGTATAGGAGCAGTTGATGGTGATATCACGTCGGAAAACTAAGTAAGCACAAACATTTCATGTTATTAGATGATTTGTGCTGAATAAAGCCTTTTGAATAATGATAGGATTACATTCCTTTTCTAAAAAAAAAAGTAAATGACAATTTTAGACCTTTTAAATCCTTCAAACGAATTTAAATTGTTGAAGCAATCAAAGCTTCCAATTGAGAACAAGATCATTCATTGATAAGAAAATGTCAAAATTGTTTTGACTGCTAAAATCCAAAAGGGTCGATTACCTGGCATTTTGAAGCCGACCCAGGATGACCTTGACCGTTGACCTTTGAACTTGTGACCTTGAACTATGAGTTTGATCATTCTGTCAGTTAACTCTTGGTTTATTTCTTGACAACTTTGCATAATCGAATAGTGAACAGTTAAAAACAACAAAGATCTAGTATTTTCATGTTAATGTTAAAATCCAATATGGCCGCCTAACAGCCATTTTGAATCCGATTTGCATGAAATACTACACATCTGATCTAGGATGCATGAGGAATCATCAGTTCCAATTTGATACAAATCCTTCAATCATTTTTGTGCAGAAGAAAAAAAACGGACAGACGGACGGACGGACGGACAGACAGACGGACAACCTGATTACTATAGGGCACCCGCATCTCTCGATGCGGGGCCCTAATTAAGCTACAGATATGACCTTTTGACACATGACACAGATGCTAACTCTATTTCAGAATATGGAAAAAACGCAAAATTGGTACCAACTGCCACTTATGACCTTCTGGCACTACGACGTTGATATATTAGCTTACCTTAAGCTTGATACATTAATTAATATTGGACCAGTTGAGCTGAAGGTATACTATTTATCTAAGTCTCTACATACAGCTTACCTTCAAGTTTCTTTATAAGAACATTCAAAGTCTCTGTTAAGGGGTCAATCCTCATGGTCAGTATGCTGTCTATCTCCGTGAAAAATGTCATTTTCATTGGGACAACTTTCTCTATCTCCTCCACACTCTGTCTGATGTCCACCCATCTTGTCTGAAAATCTCCATCAGAAAGGAAGGCAGTATTTGCATGTGCGTATGCTTCATTACGATGAATACGCAGACGCTCAATGTTGGCAGAAAGAGACCTGTCTGCAGGATCTGGACTTTTCCCCCAACCATTCTGGTGAGGAGGAATATTTCCTAAGTTCCTAAGTAAGATGTAGATAAGTGATACATCTAAATCTTTCAGAGAACCTACAAACATTCCAACTGGGGGGTACAGGATCTTCTTCTGCTGTTTATTCAACTGGGAGAAGATCTGTGACTTCTGGTTGCCAAGAGTAGGGGCAAGTCCAGAAGCTGGCAGACGGCAGAGCAGTAATTCTCTGAAGACATCTGGGACAACATCAACCATTACTCTACAAATTCGCGCAAAATTGACAGTTTCCTTGGTAGATTGGTACTTGGCTGCCATTTTGTTTACAGAGAGGAAGTGACAGTGATGCTGAAAATAAGAAACCAAAGCATGTTTTAGTTTAGCTTTTAAAAGATTTTCCAGTTTGATATGGTAAAACAATAAATCACCAGGACAATCTGATTAAAATCAGCTGTTTAAACGTTTACTTTGTACTCGTCTGTTCAGGCATATAGTATGTAGTAATTCAATGTAGCCATGTAACAACTGGTTTTAATCAGATTGGTCACAAGGATGGCCGACATACATGTATATGCTTTCCACACATAAAATCTCGCTAAAATTGGTAAATTGTGAAAAAAAGGGTTAGCATACTTTAATTAAATTATATTACTAATACATACAAGAGGAATCTACAGGAAATTCAAAAATTATTCATAAAAATCTTTCTGGAAAATAGTGATGACAGTTTGACTTCAATAAAATTCAAAATTGCCACCTGTTGGACATCTTATTATTTCTAATCATGTGGTACTAACCTCAACTAGAACTGTCACCAGGATGGCTGACTAATACCCCCGCAATCTACACGAGTCAATGGTGAATTGGAACTCTTAATTAGAGGCCAACTAAGATAACCCAGTAATAAAGTGACCAGTTGCCATAGCAACCATAATTTTGAGAAAAAGAAAGTGAAATGCACATCTGTACATGGTCCTCTATATTTGTGTTAAGTTTCATTGAAATCAGCCTTTCGGTTTAGGAGGAGTTGTCCGGACAAACTTAAAGTTATGGTTCTTATCAGAAAACCTGTTTATAGTGACCAGTTGCCATAGCAACCATAATTTTGAGAAAAAGAATGTGGCATGCACATCTACACATGGTCCTCTATATTTGTGTTAAGTTTCATTGGAATCGGCCCATCGGTTTAGGAGGAGTTGTCCGGACAAACTTAAAGTTATGGTTCTTATCAGAAAACCTGTTTTTAGTGACTAGTTGCCATAGCAACCATAATTTTGAGGAAAAGAAAGTGGTATGCACATCTACACATGATCATTAATATGTTTGTGAAGTTTCATTGGAATCGGCCCATTGGTTTAGGAGTTGTCCGGACAAAATGTGTCTACAGACAGACGGACGGATGGACAGACAACCTGATTCCACTATACCCCCCCCCCCCCCCTAACTTCGTTGCGGGGGTATAATAAGGAACACCTGTTTTTCATCCATGTATGCATATGGTTATAGGCATACCATATTTGGATCAGCTTTTCGCGAAGTATCATATGGCGGAT
Organism: Pecten maximus; assembly: GCF_902652985.1. Lineage (NCBI taxonomy): Eukaryota > Metazoa > Mollusca > Bivalvia > Pectinida > Pectinidae > Pecten > Pecten maximus. Next base: position 18,111,639 of record NC_047023.1, on the reverse strand, counting down.
TACTAAGACAACTCTGAGTTCTCGGAATGGTATAACAATGGAATGTAACACATGAATTAAAGTCTTTCAGACGTGACACTTAGGCTTAAAAATTGCATATAAAATGTTTAACAGTAATTATACTAAATTGCAAAATTACATGACATGGCTATTTGTAGCATTTTCAGAGTTCATTGTTTGCCGTCAATAGAAGGGAATTGTAGTTCTGACAACGACCATCTTTTAGAAATATTCCGTCTTTTGTCCAGGGCTTTTTTATCGCTGCTAAGGGCCAATGGTATAACCTACATCTTAAATCAGAGTAAGAGCGAGAAATCAGAGAAAGAGCGATGAAGATCCATACAGAACTCTCTGAAGGCCATCTTATATTTCCAGATCAATCTCAAAATGGAACATGCACAACTATAGGGACCAAGGGGACCCTACAGGTGAAATATGAGAAAGATCCATGAAGAACATTTTCAGAAATAACAAACTTCAATCAACTGACAAAATTGAAAATACCGTATATGACCTAATAAGGGCGCAGGGCGCGGAAAATTGACAGTTGGGGCGCCCTTATTAAGATTAGTTATTCTGAAGTTTTATAAAACAGACTATACCTTATAGCAGAATACCCAAGGCTGTGGAAACCTTAAAATATTCCAGATGAAGATATCTATTCATTATATATTATATATTAAGCTTAAACATCACTTGAATATTCCTGTAAACTTGTAAACCATGCCAGCTGTTCTTAATAACCTGATGACGTGTGTTCCACCATTTACATGTCTGTTCAAACGGAACTCTTTTGAGTTAATTCTATTTATAGACACAGGTGATTTCCCAGATCATATCAGACATCGTTTATTGATTTACAATGTCTTTTACAAGCTTTCTGTTCTTAACAACAGTTAGTTAGCAACATGAATGAAGTCTTTTACTTTATCTTCAAATAAAGATGGTAAGTTATATAGTATATATGTAATTTGTATGTGTGTTAGGTTTCGGGTGCACTTTGCACCGACATCTGCAGGAATAGACAAAATGTGGCGAAAACTTGTCTTCCAGTGACTGAATTTACTGAAGAAAATTAAACACATAAAGTAGCAAAACATTTTACATGAATAATTACTTTTGAAAACCATTTTGACACTCAGTCAAAGATTTTTTTCCTTGGAAAAAAGGTAGAGGCGCCCTTATTAGATCATATACGGTAGGCTGCCTCCTGGCCATCTTTGTTTTCCAATCCAGAGTCTCAAAATGGAACATTCATGCACAACTTAGGGATCAATGGGAACCGGCAGGTAGCTAAGCTTCTCTGGCTATGTTTTTGTTCTGACGTCTATCAACAGCGTAGACACGTCTATTGTCAGATGTCGCTGCAAGGTAGATAACTCATGTACTTCCAAATTGTGAGAAAACACCATGATAGTTTATACAGCAGGTATGGTTGTATTGGTTTGACAGGAATATTTGACAAAATGCTTGTTATAACTAAAACAAATGCAATCAATGATTGCAAAAGCTCACTGGCGGCAGCAATCACACTATGCATTCATTTTTTATGTACCTGGTATGTATAAGCATGTCATTTCAAAATTGTACGTCACATAATATCGCTCCTTAACCTCTAATAGATGTATAAACCAAATAAGAAGGGTGTGGACTTACAAGCTTTCCAAAACTTACCCCCAAAATCTTTAAAAGAGGGTTTTTGTGTGCCAAAAAAAATAAGTTCACAAAATGGTAAAATGCAAAAAAAATCACAATTTTTTTCTGCATGATTCTGCCATAACATCACTCAAAGACCTCTAATGAATGTATAAACCAAATTAGAAGGGTGTAAGGTGTACACTTTTGGACTTAAAAGCTTAAGACTTAAACTGATCCCAAAAACTTTAAAGTAGGGTGGGACGCGGACGCGGACGCCGGGGGTACAGCATTAGCTCATGGTTACTCGTAACCGATGAGCTAATGACAATTTACACAGATAAGTGTGGGAAATCATTCCCAATTTTTTCTTTGTGTTTCTAAAAAAAATAACCAGAGAAAGGAAAACTGCTTTGATGCTTATAGGAAATCACACTAATTTTCATTCAAGATGTTCAGTCGTTGCCTAACTGAGACTATACATTTTCCTTAATCATAACTAGAACTGTCGTCCAGAGGGCCAACTCATACCCCCCGCCTTTCCACTGCCCCTCTGGTGAAGATTTTCCAACAAAATCCTGTTTTTAGTGAATGGGTTACCACACCACGGCAACCCAAATTTGTGGGCAAAAAACCTGCATGCATATACAGCGGAACTTCGTTAACTCGAAGTCGACGGGACCACGAGAAAACTTTGAGTTATCCGAGTGTTCAAATTAAGCGAGTTGTCATTTTTGGTGAAAAGTTTGGTCAATATTTGTCAACATTATATAATCATTAGAACTTCGCTCTGTCGCTTATCAGTTCAGTGTAAAGACTAGTCAATACATGTAAATGTATATGTAATATTTCGTTCTGTCACTCGTAGTTTGGTGTAGTTTTGCCGATATACATGTAGTCTCGATAAAGTTTCTTTCACTTAGTCACTTCAATAACGATCTGATGTTCATGTCATGTTTGCAAAAGGAATAACGATAAAATGGAATTCAACGGAATAACAATTTAATAATGTGATATCAAATAAATGTTTAAATTTAACACAGATTATATGTAAAACGTAACAGAAACATTGCCTTATATTGGACAAATAAAATACTGTTTGATAGTCCAACTTACGTTTTACCGACAACCACGCCATTTCCATGTGTATTAGCACAGGAAGTTGGTACTGTGCATGTGCGTATAAAATGTTACTGTTACCGAGTTGGCGGTTTATCAAATTTACTCTGAACACCTCGGAAGTAATTACGCTATTGTTTCAGCAGTTTACAGATTTTTAAAATAGGCACCGGTAACTGTTTCATTTCTACACCTGTAAAAATATCAGCCGAGTAGATCTACCGGTGTGTCAGAGATTAGTTCCGCTTGAGTGATTGGGTAGATGAGTTGTCTATCGTGTGTACTATTATCGGCGACCGCCTTCGGAAATTACCTGATGTAAGTAAAACAGTACTTTTTATCACCGACAGTTATTGTTATTAGATTCCACCGACAATTTCTTTCCTGAATTTATGAAACACTTATAATCGTTTATAATAATTGGTAGAATTGTAGTGCCGATACAAACGGAATTTTGATGTTGAAAAAATGTCGGCGTTTACAACTGATCGTTGTTGGACACAAACATGAAACTTCGAGTTGTTTGATCATTTTATGTAGGATTTTTATTGTTGGGACCAAATTTTCACTTCATATTATCAGAGTTTTTCGAGTTTTCCGAATTCGCGTTTACCAAGTTTTTTTTACTAGGATAAAGAGAGAATTCGGCCGAGACTGATGAAGTACTTCGAGTTAAGCGGGGTATTCAAGTTTTCCGAGTTCAAGTTAACAAAGTTGCACTGTATGTACACATAATGAGTCCCTAACATTCCTGTGTATTTCAAATGAAATCGGTTGATAGCTATATAGGAGTTGTTCGAGTTTTCTTGAAAAAGTTTTCCACAAGAATATGGGTATTGAAACCTGGTAACCATGGAAACCAAAAATTCTGTAGAGAATTATCATGCATGCACATTTACACATGCATGGACGTCCCTATCACTTCTGTGTAGTTTAATTTGACTTAAAGCAGTTCACAGGTTTATGAGGAGTTGACTGGACAAAATTCCCACTCACCAAAAACAACAAAGTATAGTGACCAGACCTGGTTACCATGGTAACCACAAAATTACAACATGATATAGATTACGCACATCTACAATGTATAAGGGTTATTACCATAAAGTTTCATTGAATTCCCATAGTAGTTTAGGAAGAGTAGCTGTAATTACATCGTTGTGTCTACAAGACTCACCCAAAAATTAAGTATAGTGACCTGGTTACCATGGTAACCACAAAATTACAACATGATATAGATTACTCACATCTACAATGTATAAGGGTTATTGCCATAAAGTTTCGTTGAAATTCCCTCATGTACTTTAGGAGGAGTAGCCGGTACATTGTTGTCTACAGACGGACGGGCGGACGGACAACCCGATTCCATTAATCCCCCCCCCCCCCCCCCCCCCCCCCAACTTCGTTGTAGGGGGTATAATAATGAATGATTAGTAAGCTTGCCTTAGCACATTTTAAGCGGCCATGTAATGTCATTTAGATAATTTACAAGTTTATAAGGCCTAAAATAAAATAGCTTTGTTTCCGGTAACCAGACCCTCCCTTTTTAACCCCAACCCTGGAATTTTTATTAATTAAAATACAAAAAAAAAATGAATTCAGTCCAGAACTCAGGATCCTATTTGAGAGATTTGACAATGCCAGTAAAAGTATGGTATTACCTAGAAGCTTTACTTGTGCAAAATGCCCCATATGCAATTCAAGCATGTTCAGTTAATTAGATTGTGCAAATCATGGCGGGAAGTGGTCATCATATGAATATAAAATGTACATTTACATGTTACATTATACATATACCGTATATGACCTAATAAGGGCGCCTGCCGTAATAAGGGCACCCCTACCTTTTTTCCCAAGGAAAAAAATCTTGATCTGGGAAATCACCTGTGTCTATAAATAGAACACAAAAGAGTTCCATTTAAACATAAATGGTGGAACACACATTCTCTGTTCTAAAGAATAGCTTTCATGGTTTACAAGTTTGATGATATTATTTAAGTGATGTTTAAGCTTAATATATGATAATGAATAGATGTCTTCATCTGGAATATTTTTATGACTGAATATTTTACCGTTTCCATAGCCTTGGGTATTCTGCTATAAGGAATAGTCTGTTTCATAAAACTTCAGAAAAATGAATCTTAAGAAGGGTGCCCCCATTGTCAATTACCCGCGCCCTGCGCCCTTATTAGGTCATATACAGTATGTATATCATATTCCAGTGTCTAATTATATTTATTAATCAATTGTATATATTTTAAAAGTGCATCTGCCTGTTGGCCGTTGGTAATTATATGGAAGACACACCGGACCGTTAATCTGTGAAGTACATTGTAATTAATTCTTCATTTTCACACCCATGGCACTAATCGTCCGCATGGCTCTCTATCAGTTTTATTGCCCCCTGTTAGAGAGGCATTTATCGCCTTTCAATCCCATCATCTAATGCAAATGGGTACACCAATCTGGGGGCTCCTGCCATGTCCGTATCTATATTATACAAGGTCAACATTTACTTGTCGCTAATTGTATTTCTGAGTGTTATATGTGTATTATTATGGTCAAATTTAGGATAAATTAGGAGGCGACCGCTCAATCACAGGAGCGGGTAATCTGAAGGGTTCTGATGTTATGAAGTAAGATCGTCAGAAAATTCGGAATAAGGTCAGGAACGGGATGCTCCTGCATGCAGGTTTCTGTATAAAAGTGGTGAGAGCGAGAGCGGAGGTGGAGTTTGAGTTTTACATGCCTAGGTGCATGTTGCTTTGCTGGATTTTACTGGTATTCCTTATGGGCGAGTGGTGTTGCGAGTTACTCTGTAAACTGTAACAATTAATGTTCTTTGAATGCAGATGTTGCTGAATACAGCTATATATATATAGATAGCCTAGATTCACTTGTGTACTGTACTACGTATGGTGTTGAATTGTTTTTTCTCGACGAGACCCACTCTACTTTTTCTCTAAACTCGGGTATTGTGGCGGGTGTCCGACGCTATCTTGAAGACAACTACCGAGGGCAGTATGGGACTTAGCTGCGATAACGTACCTCTGGACGACGGACGGACAATTTCTGACAGATGGTTGTCGTCAGAGCTACGATTCCCTTCCATTGACGGTACTGTTGCAAAACAGTGAACCTCGAAAATGCTACACTAGCGGATATTGTGTAACTTTGGAGTAATATTTCGTATAATTAATCATTTCTAATACAATTTTTTTCAATGTATTGGCCTACCGTCTAATCTGGAAATATTTAATTCGCATTTTCTGATATTATTATACTGCTCTGAGTTGCCTCAATGATCCGCCATGATACTTCTCCAAGAACTCTCGCGAGGATGCTGACTCAAATATGGTACCTGTGACCATATATGGATGAAGCTACTACGATAAAAAAATACACAATCAGATATTTAACCAGTGTTTTGAAACTCTTGTGAAGAAAGCGCATCTTACTTTATGTAATTAAAGAATTTCAGAATGAATTGACCTTCCTCACCAAAGTATATAACTTTGGACCGAATCTGTTTATCTGTTGAAATCTCGCGGGAAATCTCATTAGCATCAATTTATTTTGATTTCCTTATAACTATATCGGCAATGGGAGGGACTTCATACCCTGCTGGAGAGCAGTGTAGGCAGGGTATGAATATTCGTTCTATATGGGACTCTGATTCGACAGTTCTGCAGTTTTTCGCCACATAATATTGATTATAAAAATGTAATTCGAATTCCCTTAAATGTGATTTTCGACTTCATGTAGTATGAATTATATATATTTTGATAGCATGGTAACTGTGCAGGAACAAATGGAAAACTAGCTTACTGTTCACTTAAGTAATCCATGTATTTTTGCCAAAACCAGCTAGATTTCATTTGTGTATTAATAATTTTCTAATTTAGTACCCCCTTGTATTAGAGACATATATACATACATATGTCTCTGCTTGTATACAACATATTATATTATTCATTAGATACCAACAAAGTAAAAGGAAGTAATTTTATAAATATTACTTTGCTTCGGTAATATAATTTTGATATGTGTCTCACCCATCAACATCATAACATAGAAACAGATCTTGAGCAAAAAGCCAACCGACAGACGTGTTTGTTGTCAACAAATCATTAGGTAAACCGAAAGTTATTCTGATTGGCTGATGCCTATTTCGACTTCAACTGAATTTTTGACAAGTAGTCAAGTGAGTGTGAAATCGATCAATGAACAGATACTACATGTATGTAGGTACAACCAGAGACTTGTATATCGTGATGTAGCGAGACTTACCTATGCTTCATATCTCCGGTACCTTTAAAACTTCCCCAATCGTTGTCGCCAGATATCGTTACAAATCCCTACATCTAATGTGCTTGTGCTACCCATTTCATACATCATATCAGGTGGTAGAGAATTTGTGTATCCCGAGCCGAGCCCGAGCCGAAGACCCGAGCCCGAGCTTTGGATATTTCCGTTGTTCTCCTTCATTACTGAATGGATTAAAGTGATTTTTTCTACAAAGATTTGACTTCAGGTTTTAAATCAATCCGTGTAAGTGGATTTTCTTAAAATGTATTTTAACGTCCTAAATCGACGATTTTCATTTTTTAGGGGGAGAATTTGTGTAGCCCGCAATCAAGCGTGACTATTCATGTTTTTAGCTAATTATTTCCGATACATGCTATTATTGAGAAATATTACTAGATACAAACAACAAGTAAATATAACTGATTCTAAAAATATAAATTTCAACATATATCTAATGTGACTTGATGTCAAATTTTGACATTTTTGTAACCGCGCCGACGATCAATGAACTCGCCGTGTTTACCGAGCTTTCACCGAGCCCGTGCTAAGGGCAGATAACTCTACCGATCCCGAGCTTTGTGACTGTACATTAGTAAAGTGTGTTGTAGGTATTCAGGAGTTATTGAATGAGTTTAATTTAGTGCTTCAAATAGAGTCTGACGAGAAGTTGTACATGTCTTACGACACAACATTTCAAGTAGGGGATTTTTATGTTTCTGCTTTAGTATTTAGGCATGTCTTATTTCAGGGTAATAAAACCATCCCAGTAGCTTTTTTCATTCACGATAAGAAATCAACTAAGATTCACGAATTTTTTTGGCGGTCTATTAAATCACTAATTCCAAACTTATCGAAGGGTAATCATGTTATGGTAGTAGACAGAGAATTAGCCATTAAAAATTCTTTAGAGGAAGTTTTTCCAAATATCAAGTTGGTTTTTTGTTGGAATCATATTCGTAGGGATATCAGGTTTTGGTTGAATCAACATAAGGGGAGTAGCGATATATCTATTTACATGGAAGATATTCTTCAACTTTTGAGATGTGATAGTGAAAGTGATTTTTTGACTATGCTAGATAAGGTCTCTGAGAAATGGAGCGAACCTTTTGTAGACTATTTCAATTCTAGTGTTAAGGGAGATAAAGTGAAATATTCAGGTTGGTGGGTACTATCGGAGCTAGGTGTAAGTAACAAGTATATGGGTATTACAAATAACATTGTGGAGGGGACTAATAGCTTAATTAAATCTTTAAATAATTGGAAAGAATTACCGTTAGATAGTACAGTTTTGTCTTTTTATTATCTCCAGAATTACTATTGTAACGAAATCAAGAGGGGGTTAATAGGAGTAGGTCCATTCAAACTTAAAGCTATACATAAGAGCGCACAGTTAGATCCAGATGATGTAGTATTTTCAAAGACGGTTTGTAATCCCGATGGTATATTAGATTTAATTCAGAGTAATATCAATGATATAGAGCCAGATGTACACGACGAGATAACCGACGAAGAGGTAAGTGATGACAATGTTAACGCCACAACAGACTCTAATATTCCGCAAGCAGGTAAGTATAATTCCCAAAAGTCGTTAGCAGTAGCCGCATTAAGGGATAATAAGGTAACTCATGTTCCATCTGCCAAGACATTTTTAGTTGAAGGTTCGCAGGGAGATAAGTATGCAGTTCAGTTACATCCCAAAGAGAAATGTCAGTGTCCGTCTATAGGTACTTGTTATCACATTATAGCTGCTAAGTTAAGTATAGGAATAGATGATTCAGTAGGTAAGAGAAAACTTCATATGGCCCAACTTAAACGTAATTCCAGGAAACGTGTAGACAAGAAAGCAGGTAGGAAACGACCACGACCTTGTGATAGAGATGAAACTGATATAGTTCCCGCGCCAGACAGTAAGTTAACTAAGTTAGGTGATTCTGTACTATGTTCAACGCCAAGCACAACAATAGTTTCTCCAGTGAAATCTGATCAAATAAACGACTTTCGTTGCCAAAAAGACACAAACCAAAGGTAAGTGATATATTAGAAGATCTTTCAGATGATAGATCAGATGATAGACCGTCAATTTGTAAGCCAGTAGAAACAAAACGTATTTGGATGGATAACGGTAAGAGTACAATAAGTTTTAAAGAAAAAGATGATATTTTAAAGGATAGAAAATTATGCGGAAATACTATGTGTTATGTTCAGGACATTTTAAAGAAACAATTTCCTAATATAAACGGTATGCAAGATACAGGCTACGCTCCAGTTTTGAGAAACGGTAAGTTGGATTATGCTTTACGAGAAAAAACTTAGTAAATACAGAAAAAAGAAAGTTTCTCAAGCCTTAACTTATGATATTTTTATCGATTGTGAGTCAGATGGTGTCATATTTCTAATGTTTTTGATGATATGGTAAGTTGTGACGCTGGTTGCGATAGGTGGCTTCACAATAGATGTGTTTGTGATCAGTCAGATTTTCATTTTTCAAGAGACAGTTTCGTTTGGCATTGTACTAAATGTTCGAAAATTCAAACTAGAATACAATAGGAAAATAGTACTGTAGTTGTATTAAAATCATGCATTGATGAAAATATGTTTTTACTAAAAGAAATAGCTTTAGTAACAGATAAAAAGTAAACGAGTGAATTGGTTTATAACACAAATGAAAACTTTATTTTCTACGTAAAAAAATACAAAAGTACATATGGTGATAAAAATATTTTAATGTGATAAACAATAATGAAAAGATGGGTAAATATATATAAAATCATTAAAATAAAATGATATGGGCTCTTTGTAGAACTGCGTCCTCGTCGCAGAGCCCGGAAACATTCTTATACCAGAATGGCTAAAAGTTCTACAAAGCTCGGGATCGGTAGAGTTATCTGCCCTTAGCACGGGCTCGGTGAAAGCTCGGTAAACACGGCGAGTTCATTGATCGTCGGCGCGGTTACAAAAATGTCAAAATTTGACATCAAGTCACATTAGATATATGTTGAAATTTATATTTTTAGAATCAGCTATATTTACTTGTTGTTTGTATCTAGTAATATTTCTCAATAATAGCATGTATCGGAAATAATTAGCAAACAACATGAAAAGTCACGCTTGATTGCGGGCTACACAAATTCTCCCCCCTAAAAAATGAAAATCGTCGATTTAGGACGTTAAAATACATTTTAAGAAAATCCACTTACACGGATTGATTTAAAACCTGAAATCAAATCTTTGTAGAAAAAATCACTTTAATCCATTGAGCAATGAAGGAGAAAAACGGAAATATCCAAAGCTCGGGCTCGGGTCTTCGGCTCGGGCTCGGCTCGGGATACACAAATTCTCTACCACCATCATATCATGTGTAACGAACCCTTGTGATTTTGGCGACTATTCCCGGGTTTTGAAGGGCAGTAACAGGCGGCCGGTAAGAAATTTGGAGCCTGCGAGTCGAGTATGTGGCTAACTTCTAACATTATCGCAATATGGCGGATAGGCCTATTACATACTTGTGACGTCATAGCCACATAGGTCCATATCTAGGACGACGCAGACATGGATCCGCGTTCCACGAATTAAGTACTTATATACTTAGGCCTAGCGCATGTCTCGAAAACGATACAATACAATATTATATATTATATTATATTGTAGTATTTTTCTACATTAGATCTAGTGTAGTTTTTCTATTTTGTGTTATACCAGAGACCTATATTTGCTTTAGCCCGTCAATCTGTTGACCGTTGGTAACAATTAGATCACAGGCGCTTGCATAGAAAATGTTATTTTCATTTTTTTTGACAGTGGTAAGTGTAATCTGTTAAGCTGAAGGTTGGCAACAATGCCACGAGCGAAACGGCACCCCATCTCACTTCAACCGACTAAAACACACATTTATTCAAACTGACACGGCGCACACTAGTCTATATGCGACCGGCAGAACGATTTACCCAAAAACACCCAAAAACTACCCCAAAACACCTTAAAACATCTCACAACATCAACACATTATATGAAAACATCATTAGAAATTGATATGTATATGTTAACATATCAAATACAGCTATTGATACCTTCTTTTGTTGACTTATCGGAGTGTAGGGTTTTGACGGCGAGGGAGATAACTCTTACAAACAGTCATACAATAAAACCGGCAAGACAATTATGTAGCGTAGTTTGTCGATTCACGCACATTTATCTTCCAGAGATATTAGATATAGATATAGATATTATATATTAGATATAAATATAGATATTAGATATTACATATAAATATAGATATAGATATAGATATATAATATACAATATAAGGGGCAAAGAAGTAATATGAACAGTATAATCCAGATAACACTGGATCCTCACATAAATGTATGGAGGATACGAATTACTTGTAATGATTATATGGGGCAAAGAAGTAATTCAAACAGTGTAAACAATAAGGTTTGTTAAATTTTCGAGGCAATCCGCCCCTTTATCAAAACACAAAAAAATCACAAATACAATCACATAATATATATAAGAAGTACTGGAAATACAATAAAATTCAATAAGAATAATGTTTTAGTAACTGGAGAAACCACAATGAACCCTTCGGCAAACGTGGGCCGAAGGCGGATACTAGCGTGACTGCATCATGTTCAAACACTAGAACGCTATGCGACCAACGGCAGAGATATTTTGAATTTCCCCGCACGTGAAAGTATTCCGAAGAGTTTAAAGACGATTCGTCCCTAAACACTGCAAGTGGACGACATTGCATTTATATAAAAAATGTTGCATTATCGTCTCTACAGTGATTGATTAAATATCGTGTACAAAGTCTGAAAAACTTTAGAAAAATATGTGTTAGATCATAAGAATTATAGAGAGTGGTGTGAAAAAACTGCTACAAATATTTATCAAGACTGAAAATATAAGAAATACGAATGCCGAAGTGTCCCTACAGGACGCTACGGGAAACAGACGATTCGGACCAACTCGGACCAAGATGCTGTTGGATGATGGCGGGAGGCGACTAAATGTGAGTCTCAAAGAGCCTCAATATAGATATAGATATAGATATAGAATATATAATATAGATATAGATATAGAATTATAATATAGATATAGATATTAGATATAAATATAGAATATAGATATAGATATAAATATATAATATAGATATATTTATATTAGATATTGATATAGATATTATATATTAGATATCCCTATCGATCTTATATTTCGCTATCCACTCTTCGCATCTTCTATCTTAGCTCTCCTCTGATATCGATCTAGCTCTCTACTCTCCATTCAGCTCTCGACTATAGATCTAGCTATATAATCTAGCTTAGAATCTCTATATATATCTCGCTCTTCGCTTCCTCTAGCTCTTCGCTCTAAATATCGTCTCTTCGATATAGATTCGCTTAGCATATAGCTCTAGTCTCTCGCTTCCTCTCGCCTATCTCCTTCGCTCTCGTCTCCCTCTCTCTCTCTCTCGCTATCTAATATCGTCTGCTCTCGTCTTCGCTCTTCTATATATAGATATTAGATATAGATATAGAATATAGATATAGATATTATATATTAGATATAGATAAAGATATTATATATTAGATATAAATATAGATATTATATATTAGATATAAATATAGATATAGAAAAAGTAACTCTGGTAGCATTTAAATCGACATTTAAATTGAGATATAGATATAGAATATAGATAGATATAGATATAGATAGAGATAGATATAGATATAGAATATGGAATACATGAAGTTTTTTAATAAGTAAATATATTTGATCTAATTTTGTTTTTAACCTAGTTTTACGACTTTTATATATGTTGAAAAGGTTATGTAATGAGATTTTATATTTTTCAACTCATTATTTATTTTTAATCAATTTCCTCTTGTAATTACACTAGTTACTTATGTATATTACCGGTTCAAGTTCAGTTGTGGCATATTATGTACTTAATAAAGATGATATCAACTTGATACGTATAGTTCTTTCTTATTTCCACGTGGTTGGTTTTGTATGACTGTTTGTAAGAGTTATCTCCCTCGCCGTCAAAACCCTACTCGCCGATAAGTCAACAAAAGAAGGTATCAATAGCTGTATTTGATATGTTAACATATACATATCAATTTCTAATGATGTTTTCATATAATGTGTTGATGTTGTGAGATGTTTTAAGGTGTATTTGGGTAGTTTTTGGGTGTTTTTGGGTGTTTTTGGGTAGTTTTTGGGTGTTTTGTGGTGTTTTTGGGTAAATCGTTCCTCCCTATGCGACCGTCATCAGAAAACATTCATCTTTAACCTACCGTGTCACTCAATACGAATTGTTACATCCAAAACACAATAATCCCCGAGCCTGTCCAGATTCTTCATTTACATACGGGGTTCAAAGGTCATGCGATTATATGATCGTCAGTCGTCAGGTGTACTTTTGGGGGTCATCTCCGCATGCATTTTGTCCGGAAAATGCTTCGGCTCGCTGAAGAGTTTCGTCTAATTTACGATTATTTGAAGAGTTTCGTCGATGAACGATGATTTATAATCATAAATTATTCATTATTTTGAACGTTAGATTACCATGCACCGTATATGACAGTACACAGCAGGCGCGGATCCAGGAATTGGAAAAGGGGGGGGGGGGGGTCCAGTAATTTAGTGGTAATGTGGTAATGCGTGCGCCATAGGCGGGAGCCGAATTATTTTTTTTTGGGGAGGGGTCTGGGGGCCAAAATTTCGGAACAAAATTTCGGAAAAATGAAATGATTATAGCAAATTTTGCAATCTTTCGAGAATAAGATTTTCGATAAGTGGAAAGGGGGGAGGGGGCATACATTGATTCACACAGAACGTCACTATCGTATCGTTTTCTAAATAATGAAATGATTGTCACAAAGGTAGAACAAAATGCTTATTTATTGATTAACTTTTGTCAGTTTACTGAAATCTGGACGAACAAAAAGAAAAGTGAAAAGTGAATCACGAATAAGACTGTCATCAGGTTACCGGAACGTATACATGTGTACCAACATTACTTACTTCAGACCAGTTCATTTATTTCTGCACATTTTACAAATATCATGTCGTCGTCAAATACAAAAATCATACTTCAGACCTGCCAAACGATTTGTACGTTGTGATCTATGATCCATCATCAATTTATTTTCATTTCCCACAATGTTAGATTTAATGTTTGCTAAAAGTTCTTCGAGTTCAATCCAAATTTTATGAGTACATCTATCACTGTAGGATTATCGAAATATTGAGTTCCTTCGGTCATTTTGTTTTAAACCCCTTTTTATTCAAATTTTCGAAACAGTATTACTTTCTTACTTGATTTCGAAACGGCACCCCATCTCACTTCAATCGACTAAAAAACACTTTTATTCAAACTGACACGGCGCACACTATATGCGACCGTCATCAGAAAACATTCATCTTTAACCTACCGTGTCACTCAATACGAATTATTACATCCAAAACACAATAATCCGTGAAAACATCGCCGAATTCCTCGCTCATAACGCCATTTTTCAAACGGCTCCCTCAGCCTGTCCAGATTCTTCAATCGTCAGTCGTCAGGTGCACTTTTGGGGGTCATCTCGGCATACTTTATTTTACATGGGCATGTACAGGACGTCGTTTCCGAGATCACGGACTAATACGATAACATGTTTTAATGCCAGTGATGAGATCGTCCTTTTCTTTTCTTCAACTGCATCATTTCGGTAGTTGCTGAACTTCGTTTTGAAATCGAAAGATTGCATGTAACACGGCACAGTAACTTGTTCAAGACAGGACCGGGGCATTATCAAGTATACCATGAACTAGCAGTATCAGTTGAATTTTTTCGAAGTTAAAATTTGGATGGGGTAATAGCTGATAGTAGTTTGATATTTTGTTTTTTTATTGAACTTGTCATCTATTTAGGATTATGCCCATCTTCAATTAAATTTTTTTTTTTTTAATTTTTTTTTATATTTATCATGTTTCGTTCTCTGATATAAGAGTTTTAGCTTATTGGGTAGGCTTATCTAATAAAAGAATATTTTTTTTATATGGTTATGAAAGCCTATCTAACACTCTTTCCCTCGTATTCTTGTTAAAATTCTGCAAATCAACGCGTACTTTTAAGCTACTCGCTACTTAAAATGTTATTGTGATATGTTGAACACTTGCTGAAAACACCATTTTAAAACTATATGTATAAAAATTCTAGGTGCTTGCATAAAAAATCAATTTTGAAAAAATGATTCGGAAATTTTGACCGACTATTTTAGCCCCGCCTACTTGCAAAACTGCAAATACATTGTACGTCAATCGAACGTTTGTATTCGAACTTGTAGTGTTTCACTGATTGGTCAACCAATCAGAAACGTTTGCCTTCTGAGAGTCGCCGAGTTGTGTGGGACACCAAAGGGTTACAAACTATTTACCGTTACTTCTTTTGCTAAATAATATGCGGTATTGTATTACTACAATATTCTTGTAGTATTATTTAGAATATTTGTCCATGAGAAATGTAAACAATACACACAAGCTGTTGAGTGTGGGGTAAAGTTATTTTTATTTTTCTCCTATTATATCACTATTACTATCAGGTTGTACTATATACTTCTTGGTGGTTTTGTGGATTTGTATGTATCTTTTGTTTCTTTGGTTGAGATAACCTAATAAATGTATCTGCCCAGTTGGTTTGGTATTGTGTTGCTTATTACTATACATTGGGTGAAGTGATGATCAAAATATCAATCCTCCCTTGTAAATATACCAATCTCCTCTGCTATTTTTAGAATAACAGCAAAAGTAGATTTGCCTGGACCTTATGAAAAGTACAAGGAAAATAAGACCGGGTGATTCGGAAGGGTAAGCGTCTCTGCTTCCTCAACAACACCTTCCATACAGTTAAAGTCCAGATCCAAAGTCCAACGAGCTAATGGTTAATCTTTAACATCCACTCCTTAAAAACGTCTTCTATCAAGTCACTGGAGTTTTTCTTCAAAACTGAGCGAACATCTTTGTTCTTTTGTTGTGAGAGCTTTCTCCCCCCCCCCCCCCCCCCAAAAAAAGGGGGGGGGGGGGGGGAATTGGTTGAATTTTAGGAATATGGTATTGAACTTAAGTCTATATCGCAGTCAATCTAACATATCCATAACATAAGAAATATGCATAGGATAACATAATGAGATTGATTGCATTGCTGATTGATAACATCAAGACCTCCCAACAGACTAAGGGAATACCCATGGGAACCACAGGCGCTTGCATAGAAAATGGGAATTTAATTTTTCATATTTTTCATATGGCAGTAGTATGTGTACTGTGGAAAGTACACTGCCATATGAAAGAAAAAATTAAATTCAAATTTTCTATGTAAGTCCCTGTGTTGGGAACAAACTCCACCCTCACTTGGTTGACGTGTTCATTATTTTAAGGACATTAACTGACTTTAATTACAGCACCCGTCTTGTATTTTGTATGAGTCTTCTTGTTACAACTCATGTGGAACAAGTATTGGGAGACTTATTTTCCTTTGCTGCTGAAGAAGTATGTGTATCAGAGTAATGGCCAGGTTGTCTACCATTTAAATGCACGGACAGTCAAAACGAACATCACAATTTACCCAAAAACACCACCTAAACATGGAAATGAAGATATTAACACATGAAAGGTAGCTACAATCGAAATAAAGGCGTTTAAATCGTGGGAAGTGAAGTAACTCTCACAGATAAACATTACCACAAGAATTCAGTAATAATGTCCAGCTATGTATTCTGTGTATATGAAGTGCAACAAATAAGAATAGTTGATTTTGTTTGTATTTATTCCGTAGTGTAATTACCGGTACATGTAATCTGTATCTCACACACACTACAATGATAAATATTCCTACAGTAACATTAACAGTACACCAAGGATATATCTTAGAGAAGATTTTCTGTGATTTAGAAATAGCAATGCTAAACTTCAACTGTCTGCAATTTTGCTTTCTGGATTAGATTAAAAATCAAATAGGCACAACTTGTGACCAAGGGCAACCTACATATGAAGCTTAATACCATGGGAACCTACATATGCAATATGAGAGATACCTTGGAACTTTTTGATTTCTGGATCAAATTCAAAACAGAGCTAGAACACTGATACTGGTCAGCAAAGGCCCTTACGTGGCAAGGGAGCAACATATACATCATACACATCCGCCTCCATATCTGTTGGGCTTACAGGACAGGAAAAACCTGTATAAAACTCTTGTTAGACTGACACAGCCACCTTGACCTCTACACCATGACCTTAACATTTGGTCAGTTGTCTCCTTGTTTTATTCTGAACAACTTTGATTCATCATGTCATAACAACAAGAGATCCCAGAGGGATCTTGGCGCCCACCATTGAATGATCTTTATAGGTTCCATGTCAGATTGATCTTTTCTCTACTTTTCCCTTCGTCTAAGTCTTACTAATCTGTGTAAATTCAGAAACAGCCCTCTATAGCTAGTACTTTTCAAACAAGGGGAACCTATATATAAAATTTAAGATTTAGCGATAATGGCTGTCTGTCGGCCATGTTGTTTTCGGATTGGTCCCAATATGCAAAACTAGACACTGAGGGGAACCTACATATGAAATTTGAGAACGATCCCTTCAGTACTTTCTGAGAAATAGCGATAACAAACTTCAATTGTCAAAATCCAAGATGGCTGCCTGTCGGCCATGTTGTTTTCTGATTGGTCTCAAAATGCAATATGCATAACCAGGCACCAAGGGGAACCTACATATGAAATTTCAGAAAGATCCCTTCAGTACTTTCTCAGAAATAGCGATAAAAAACTTCAATTGTCAAAATCCAAGATGGCTGCCTGTCGGCCATGTTGTTTTCTGATTAGTCTCAAAATGCAATATGCATAACTAGGCTCCGAGGGGAACTTACATATGAAATTTCAGAAAGATCCCTTCATTAGTTTCTGAGAAATAGCGATAACAAACTTCAATTGTCAAAATCCAAGATGGCTGCCTGTCGGCAATGTTGTTTTCTGATGGGTCTCAAAATGCAATATGCATAACTAGGCACCAAGAGGAACCTACATATGAAATTTGAGAAAGATCCCTTCAGTGCTTTCTGAGAAATAACGATAACAAACTTCAATTGTCAAAATACAAGATGGCTGCCTGTCGGCCATGTTGTTTTAAGATTGGTCTCAAAATGCGATATGCATAACCAGGCACCAAGGGGAACCTACATATGAAATTTCAGAAAGATCCCTTCAGTACTTTCTCAGAAATAGTGATAACAAACTTCAATTGTCAAAATCCAAGATGGCTGCCTGTCGGCCATGTTGTTTTCCGATTGGTCTCAAAATGCAATATGCATAACTAAGCACCAAGGGGAACTTACATATGAAATTTGAGAAAGATCCCTTCAGAAATAGCGATAACAAACTTCAATTGTCAAAATCCAAGATGGCTGCCTGTCGGCCATGTTGTTTTCCGATTGGTCTCAAAATGCAATTTGCATAACTAGGCACCAAGGGGAACCTACATATGAAATTTGAGAAAGATCCCTTCAGTACTTTCTGAGGATTAGCGATAACAAGAATTGTTTACGGACGGACGGAGGGACGGACGGAGGGACGGAGGGACGGACCACGGACCACGGACCACGGACGCAGGGCGATTTGAATAGCCCACCATCTGATGATGGTGGGCTAAAAATTCAATCAGTAAACCGATACAAGATTTGACCTTTGCCTTTGACACTATAACCTTGTTCTTTGGTCAGTTGATCATGACTTCTTGTACAATTCTGAACATTGCTTCATCATGTCATTAACAAAAATTCGATCAGAAAAAGATACAATATTTGACCTTTGACCTATGACCTTGAATTTTGACTTAATGATCTTGACCTTCGGTGAGCCGGCTCTTTGTTTAATTTTAAACAACCTACCAGTGATTCAAGGAGTTTGCTTGATAACAACCTTAAATTGTGAAAATCTAAGATGGCCACGGCCTGTCAGCCATCTTGTTTCCAGATTAGACTGAAAATCAAATGTAGACAACAAGGGACCAAGGGGAACCCACCTATCAAGTTTAAGAAAAATCCTTCTGGTACTTCTCAAGAAATAGAGATAACAAACTTCAAAATCCAAGATAGCCACCTGGCATCCATTTTGTTCTTTAGAAACGACTCAAAATCAAATTGGCACAACTACCCAACAAGGGGATCAGACCAGTGAAATTGGAGAAAAAGTCCTTCCTTACTTCTCTATATATAGCGATAACAATCTTCAATTCCTAAAATCCTAGATGATGGTCTGTCTCAAGGTAGAATATACACAACTACGGACTAAGGAGAACCTACAGGTACATGTGAAATTTGAGAAAGATAGGTGAGAACCTTTCAGAGAAAAAGTGATAATAAGAATCGTTTAAGGACAGACAGATGATGGATATGAGACGAAGAGTGATTTGATTAGCCCACCATCTATGGCACAAGATCATTCCAAATTTTTTGAAAATGGAAAACAAAACATTAAATCCATATATCTGGACCAAGAATTGTGAATTCATGCGAAGTCTCTGTGTGATACTCTGACCAAGGACTTGTCCAAGTCAGTGACAAGGTCATAGTGACAAAGCTTATTTCACAACAGGATCACAAAGTATATATATTTATATACATACATACATTGATGTGAATTATACACATATAACATTTATTAAACAAAGTGCAATTACAAGGGGAAATTCAAATCTTAAACCTTTAAATCAAAGCACATATGCATATGATACTGTGTGTTAATTATTTGATATATATAACACAGCAGCACACGTGACAAAGGAGGACAATTTGTATGACTCTTTTCTCTTAAACCTTCAAAAACAGGAACCAAGGCACCATATATAACCTAGCCAAAAACAACCGCAGCTTACATATTACATATGTATGTGATAGTTTGTAATTTACTTGTGTCTTGATAAAGGGGCATGCAGATTGCCTCGGAAATTTGCCAATTTACTTGTCTGTACTATCGTTCTTACTACATGATTAATTATAGATATATTTATATATATACATATGAAAACTTTTAAAAACCATTGTGCATCAGTAGAGAGCAAAAATAAAGAAATCAACACAGCAGTCAGTGATCGCTATATATATACACAAGAGATCCTTGTGGGACCTATGTGCCCACCATTGACGATCCTTATTGGTCTTATGTAAGACTTATGTTTTATCTATATGATTAAACCTACAATGTACATATAAGATTAAAAGACATCTAAAGAGAACTTTATGTGAATACTGTATCTTACAAATGAAAGATTGCATAATTATTTATAGAATCCACAATTACACCATGTGTAATATTACATAATTAATAACATTTTCCTGAATCTTCAACTATTCTATTGCTATCTAAAAGCTACACATCTTAAACTAGGTTCACCTCTACCTCTTTGCTATAATCTAGGCTCAAACAATAACAATACAATCAACATTACTTAGACAAATATAGCAGAATCCATTTTAGAACATGGACATTGCCTTTGTATTTATCATACAAAACCACACATACATGTACATGTATATCAACATGTACCAAATTTTATCAAAATCAGACAATATCTAAATTCCAATCTAGACCCTGTTTGGTGTCCATCTTAAATCCTATACCAGTATTTTTGTTTAAAATGAAACATTGCCATGTTATCATCCCTTCCACCACGTTTCATTGGGATCGGCATCAAATAGAACAAAAGTTGTTACTGGATATGATTAGGGCCAGTCAGAGATTCATCAAATTAACACAGCCATTGTCTTAGTATAAACCAACCACATGATCATACCAATTTTCATGAAAATTGGGCATTATCTAAATTTTGACCAATCAGAAGCCTCCCTTTACATATGTAGCTGTGATCTTGAATCGTAATTGAGCATTTTTCTTTCACTTAAAATCAGAGATGTCATGTTTTCATTCCTCCAATCAAGTTTCATTGAGATCCACCAAACAGAACAAAAGTTGTTACTGCATATGATCCAGCCAAAAAGAGGCTGTGATGGCCATCTTGGATGAAAGATTCGTGAAAAGAGTATGGTGCACAAGATATCACACTTATTATGTATGCAAAGTTTGGTGAGGATCGCATTGGTAGTTCCTGAGATTAGCTTTTACATTGCATCGGGACGGGACGAACATGGGTAACACTATATGCCCCCATAAAGACCCCATGATGTCAAGTAAATGAAATTATACTAACATTATATGGCCTAATTAATGCTGCCGCCATCTTCATGTGGTTGTTTTTAATGTCTAAGTAATGGTATATAATTACAAACTGTATTTGTTATACATCTGGTTAGATCTTTGTGATAGCAATAGGCTTACTTACAGTGGTTAAGTGGCTTTAGTTGAGGTAAAACTGAAATATCTGTAGAGAAAGTATGCATATAACTACACCAGTAAACCGGTATGTAGTCCACAAAGTATGCTCACCTCAACTAGTTTTTGGATGAGATATCACCACACTTAACTAAAATATTTTTTGAAAGAGAAAGACAATTATCAATTTTCAAAAGTTAACTGTACATTCGAATTCCTGTATGTTAAAGATAATGTTCAATATGGCAATACTTACTGTCACTGCAACACTGTTTTAATACCTTATTAAAAATGATGAG
Organism: Pecten maximus; assembly: GCF_902652985.1. NCBI lineage: Eukaryota > Metazoa > Mollusca > Bivalvia > Pectinida > Pectinidae > Pecten > Pecten maximus. The sequence continues at coordinate 18,089,900 of NC_047023.1, read as the reverse complement.
GACAAGAATATTTCTTCAAGCTTATCTTTTTGCTTTGTCACCTTGTTACACAGGTAATCAAGTGTACAGTAGTTAGAATGGACATCTAATTTTATTTCTTGAACAATTTGACAAGATGATCATGCAAAGGGTTGTTCCTACTGTACTTGAATTCCTTTGCCATGTCTAAAACAGATCTCCCGTCATCAGTAAGTATAGTTGTGATGTCATATTTCTGCCCTGTTGACTCTGTGTACTGTTGCACATGAGTTTCACATTTAGTGAACCAGATTACATCTGATGTACCCTTGGCTATGTAATGTAGACAATGACAGTCAAACTTGTCTATCATTGTGGTAAGTACCGGGTAGCGCGTACACAAATCTAGACAAAGCTCCTTGTATCTATGAATAGAACAAATATGTAATATGGTTCTCCCTTCCTTATCTACAACTGTAGTTAGTGCTGGGTAGAGCTCGCACAAATCTAAAATTTTTTTTCCAAACCCAAA